>NC_142673.1:23391112-23696112 GCF_964200805.1 Pocillopora damicornis | reverse complement strand
GAAGCCTGATAATATACCTGTTAACGTTTACGAATCTCGTGCAGTTATTGTTTCTATATCACACTAAAAATTGTATGTTGTTTGCTTCTTGAGCAGGCCATCAAAAGGTTTTTCAGATGCAGTTATTGCGGTCAGTCATTTAGTGGACCAATCAAAAGAGCTTTACCAAAATGAGAGCTGCTTAGCTGTTTAGGTAAGAATTGAATAAGAGATTGAAAATTTACCAAGTATGGTTGAGCTGTTCAAGTCATTTATTGGGTCACCTTTAAGTAAAGATTTAAAATGCATCTGAGATTTTTAATTTAAACTGAAAGTATATTTCAGGGACCATTATGAAATGCCTATTTCTGAAAGTAAAATTTTAAAAATTAAAACATATACAGCTTGTGCAGAAGACATATTTTCCCCCTCTTTTAAATTCCTAGTAATTTTTCCATATGTTTATTTCTCAATAAGCTTACCTATTTTTGGAAGTTTAGTATTAAGTAATTTATAACAGAAGGTGAATGAATTTTAGATATTTCGATTTTATGCGAAGGTGCATAAACACAGGTCATTTACTTGAAGCATTGTTGTTTGTTTTTCAGCTCAAGGATCGTGTTTCTGTAAAAGACATTTCACTCTCAGGCAACAAGTTGGATCACAAAAATCAAAAGGTACCATATATAGGATAGTAAAAGAAAAAAACATGACAATCTTAGTCCTTTGTGAGGATTCGAACACTCTTGGACATTCTTGTGGATTCAAACCTCATCATAGTCAACATCGCTACAAAAGATTCTTACAGCAGAGTATGTTTATTTCTCAATAAGCTTACCTATTTTTGGAAGTTAAGTATTAAGTAAGTTATAACAGAAAGTAAATGAATTTTAGAGATTTCGATTTTATTTGAGGGTGTATAAACATAAGTCATTAACCTGAAGCATTCTTATTTGTTTTTCAGCTCAAGGATCGTGTTTCTGTAAAAGACATTTCACTCTCAGGCGACAAATTGGATTACATAAATCAAAAGGTAAAATATATAGGATAGTAAAAGAAAAACCATGACAATCTGATTCCCTTTTTCGGGATTCGAACATTCTTGGACATTCTTGAGGATTCAAACCTCATTATAGTCAAAAAGAAAATAACAGAACAAAACATTTGGATGGAATTAATCTTAGTTGCACTTTATTGAATAGATAAAGAACCGCTTATGCGCCGATCGATTCAAAGCTTCATCATCCCCCATGGTGACTTCCCGGGCACGAGAACTTTTGCAGATTGGTCTGTTCAAATCCCCCGGGGGGGGGGGGGGGGGCAAAAAATGTGTTCGAACGCTTCACCTAAGTTCCGGATTTGATGGTACATTTTTTTTTTTGTAAAAAGCAAAATCAGCGTCCGTGACATTTAACTCATTGACTAAGCTTTAAAGCCTAAACCTTGTAGACCTTTTCTTCTGAGCCATTCGCACGTGATGGTACATTTTTCACCTCTGCAAGACGACGGTCAAGTGCCCAGGGGGGATGTTAAAGCTTCGAATTGATCGACGCACTGACTGACATTAAGTTAATGTGCAGCTTTCCTGTAAACATATTTCCACTCTCTTTTCAATTCTTAGTAGTTTATTCATATGTTTATTTCTCAGTGAGCCCCCCTATTTTTGAAAAATTAGTATTAACTTATGTAGAACAGAAAGAGAGTGAATTTAAGAGATTTCCATTTTATATGGAAGTCTACAAACACAAGTTATTTACTTCAGGCAATCTTACTTGTTTTTCAGCTCAAGGGTATTGTTTCTGTAAAGAAAATTTCACTCTTAGGCAGCAAGTTGGATCAAAGAAATCAAAAGTTACCATATAGAGGAAAGTAAAAGGAAAGACATTACAATATGAGTCCATTACGAGGATTCGAACCTCAAGCAGTCAGCCCAATTAAGGTGATCCCAGCTGGATGGAGGGTTTCGTGCGCTCCTCTTAGTACTTATTTATATTCTAGAAACTTCACCATCTGCTTTACCAGCTGGGCAGAAGAAGAAATTTGGGTGGACATTCGTGAGGATTCAAACCTCAGTTTAGTCAACATCGCTAAAAAGTGTTCTTACAGCTGAGTAGAAAGGCAAATTTCTGAGAGAACGTAAGTGAGGATTCAAACCTCACGCTGTGCAATATCAATATTAAACAACTGAGGAGAAAAAACATTGTGGATCGACCTTTGTAAAATGAAAATGTCTGGTCGACTTTCACGAGGATTCAAACCTCAGATCTACCGATGTTGCTGTCTGATAATATACCGGCTGACGTTTACGAATCTTGTGCAGTTATTGTTTTTATCTCACATGAAAACTAGTTCTATTGTTTGCTTCTTGAGTGTGCCATTTTTCAGATGCAATTATTGTCAGTCATTTAGTGGACCAATCAACAGAGTTTTACCTATAATGAGAGCTGCTTAGCTATTTAGGTAAGGATTGAATGATAGATGTTGAAGATTCATCAAGTATGGTTGAGCTGTTCAAGTCAGTTAGTGGGTCATCTTTAAGTAAAGATTTAAAATGCAACAGAAATTTTTAATCTAAACTGCAAGTATATTTCAAGGACTATCAAGAAAGGCCTATCTCTGGAAAAGAATAAAAATTAGGGTCAGAACCCTTTTAAAGCCTAACATTAACACGGTAAAAAAACAAAACGGAGAATGAGATTCAAAAGTAAATAATATATAGATTAAGCCAAGCCTAAAAGCGGAGCTCGCATTTTTTTCGCACGTCTCAAGGGCACAACGCCTTGCCCCGGCTAGGACTAGAACCCGGGTCGTCCGACTCGGAGCCCAGTGCACTGACCACTAGACTACTGAACAAAGCCGTGGCGTTGGCGTGCCCGCGGTAGAGTTGACCCCGCATGTTAAAAGTAGCACCATGTACGGTCGTACGGTCGTACATCCAAATTTTTTCGGCTTGGTGGGTTACTACTATTTTGTATAATTATGGAGCTCCGCTCTGCAAGCTCCGCTATAAAAACGCTTGTATACAATTAATAATAACTGTCTGATCAAAGTAAAATTTCTATAAGAATGACATTTCATGTACAAAAAAAATTAAAATATATACAGCTTTTGCAGAAGACATATTTCCCCCCCTCTTTTAAATGTCTAGTAATTTTTTATCATGTTTATTTCTCAATAAGCTTACCTATTTTTGGAAGTTTAGTATTAAGTAATTTATAACAGAAGGAGAATGAATTTTAGAGATTTCGATTTTATGCGAAGGTGTATAAACATAAGTCATTAACTTGAAGCATTCTTATTGGTTTTTCAGCTCAAGGATCGTGTTTCTGTAAAAGACATTTCACTCTCAGGCGACAAGTTGGATCACAAAAATCAAAAGGTACCACATTTAGGATTCTTTCATTCGTGGACATTCTTGAGGATTCAAACCTCATTATAGTCAACGTCGCTACAAAACGTTTTTACAGCAGAGTAGAAAGACAAATTTGTGGTTGAATGTATGTGAGGATTCAAACCTCACACTGTGCAATAACGGTATCAAATGCTCTACCAGCTGAGCTGAGAACAAATTGTGGGTCATTTTTTTTTTAACGAATATACACATAAAGTGTATGAAGTGATAATTTCGGGTGGACTCTTATGAGGATTCAAACCTCAGATCTACCGATGTTGCTATCAGATACTCTACCTGCTGACGTTTTTCAAAGTCGTGCCCCAAAAACAAAAAAGGTGGGTGAACGACCATAAGGCTTCAAACCTTAGACCTTAAAACTTCGCCATCTGCTTTACCAGCTGGGCAGAAGAAGAAATTTGGGATGACATTCGTGAGGATTCAAACCTCATTATAGTCAACATCGCTACAAAATGCTCTTACAGCAGAGTAGAAGAAAACATTTGGGTAAACTGACATGGGGATTCAAACCTCAGAGTCGGCAATATCGGTATCAATGCTCTGCCATTTGGGCTTAGACGAAATATGGGTCGACCTTTGCAAGACATTACACATAAAAGGTGTGAAATAATAATTTCTGGTCGACTTTCATGAGGATTAAAACCTCAGATCTACCGATGTTGCAGCCTGATAATATATCTGTTAACGTTTACGAATCTCGTACAGTTATTGTTTCTATATCACACTAAAAATTGTATGTTGTTTGCTTCTTGAGTAGGCCATCAAAAGGTTTTTCAGATGTAGTTATTGCGGTCAGTCATTTAGTGGACCAATCAACAGAGCTTTACCTATAATGAGAGCTGCTTAGCTCTTTAGGTAAGATTTGAATGAGAGATATTGAAAATTTATCAAGTATGGTTGAGCTGTTCAAGTCATTTATTGGGTCACCTTTAAGTAAAGATTTAAAATGCATCTGAAATTTTTAATTTACACTGAAAGTATATTTCAGGGACTATTATGAAATGCCTATTTCTGAAAGTAAAATTTTAAAAATTAAAATATATACAGCTTGTGCAGAAGACATATTTTCCCCTCTTTTAAATTCCTGGTAATTTTTTTATATGTTTATTTCTCAATAAGCTTACCTTTTTTTGGAAGTTAAGTATTAAGTAAGTTATAACAGAAAGTGAATGAATTTTAGAGATTTCGATTTTATTTGAGGGTGTATAAACATAAGTCATTAACTTGAAGCATTCTTATTTGTTTTTCAGCTCAAGGATCGTGTTTCTGTAAAAGACATTTCACTCTCAGGCGACAAATTGGATCACATAAATCAAAAGGTAACATATATAGGATAGTAAAAGAAAAACCATGATAATCTGAGTCCCTTGTCGGGATTCGAACATTCTTGGACATTCTTGAGGATTCAAACCTCATTATAGTCAACAAGAAAATAACAGAAAAAAACATTTGGATGGAATTAATCTTAGTTGCACTTTATTGAATAGATAAAGAACCGCTTATGCGCCGATCGATTCAAAGCTTCATCATACCCCATGGTGACTTCCCGGGCACGAGAACTTTTGCAGATTGGTCTGTTCAAATCCCCCGGGGGGGGGGGGGGCAAAAAATGTGTTCGAACGCTTCACCTAAGTTCCGGATTTGATGGTACATTTTTTTTTTGTAAAAAGCAAAATCAGCGTCCGTGACATTTAACTCATTGACTAAGCTTTAAAGCCTAAACCTTGTAGACCTTTTCTTCTGAGCCATTCGCACGTGATGGTACATTTTTCACCTCTGCACGACTACGGTCAAGTGCCCAGGGGGGATGTTAAAGCTTCGAATTGATCGACGCATTGACTGACATTAAGTTAATGAGCAGCTTTCCTGTAAACATATTTCCACTCTCTTTTCAATTCTTAGTAATTTATTCATATGTTTATTTCTCAGTGAGGCCCCCAATTTTTTAAAAATTAGTATTAACTTATGTAGAACAGAAAGAGAGTGAATTTAAGAGATTTCCATTTTAAATGGAAGTCTACAAACACAAGTTATTTACTTCAGGCAATCTTACTTGTTTTTCAGCTCAAGGATATTGTTTCTGTAAAGAAAATTTCACTCTTAGGCGGCAAGTTGGATCGCAGAAATCAAAAGTTACCATATAGAGGAAAGTAAAGGAAAGACATTACAATATGAGTCCATTACGAAGATTCGAACCTCAAGCAGTCAGCCCAATTAAGGTGATCCCAGCTGGATGGAGGGTTTCGTGCGCTCCACTCAGTACTTATTTATATTGTCGTCCCGAAGAGAGGTACGGTGAAGATTACCCACAGTGAACTGTGTGAAATGATAATTTCTGGTCGACTTTTATGAGGATTCAAACCTCAGATCTACCGATTTTACTGTCAGATACTCCACCTGCTGACATTCTTCAAAATCGTGCCCCAAATACAAAAGAGGCTGTGCCAAAGACCATAAGGCTTCAAACCTTAGACCTTAAAACTTCGCAATCTGCTTTACCAGCTGGGCAGAAGAAGAAATTTGGGTGGACATTCGTGAGGATTCAAACCTCAGCTTAGTCAACATCGCTAAAAAGTGTTCTTACAGCTGAGCAGAAAGACAAACTTCTAAGAGAACGTAAGTGAGGATTCAAACCTCACGCTGTGCAATATGAATATTAAAAAACTGAGAAGAAAAAACATTGTGGATCGACTTTTGTAAAATGAAAATGTCTGGTCGACTTTCACGAGGATTCAAACCTCAGATCTACCGATGTTGCTGTCTGATAAAATACCGGCTGACTTTTACGAATCTTGTGCAGTTATTGTAAGTTTTTATCTCACATGAAAAATAGTTCCATTGTTTGCTTCTTGAGTGTGCCATTTTTCAGATGCAGTTATTGTCAGTCATTTAGTGGACCAATCAACAGAGTTTTACCTATAATGAGAGCTGCTTAGCTATTTAGGTAAGGATTGAATGATAGATGTTGAAGATTCATCAAGTATGGTTGAGCTGTTCAAGTCAGTTAGTGGGTCATCTTTAAGTAAAGATTTAAAATGCAACTGAAATTTTTAATCTAAACTGCAAGTATATTTCAAGGACTATCAAGAAAGGCCTATCTCTGGAAAAAAAATAAAAATTAGGATCAGAACCCTTTTTAAGCCTAACATTAACACGGTAAAAAAACAAAACGGAGAATGAGATTCAAAAGTAAATAATAATAGATTTAGCCAAGCCTAAAGGCGGAGCTCGCATTTTTTTCCCGCACGTCTCAAGGGCACAACGCCTTGCCCCGGCTAGGACTAGAACTCGGGTCGTCCGACTTGGGGCCCAGTGCACTGACCACTGGACTACTGAACAAAGCTGTGGCGTTGGTGTGCCCGCGGTAGAGTTGACCACGCATGTTAAAAGTAGCACCATGTATGGTCGTACGGTCATGCATCCAAATTTTTTCGGCTTGATGGGTTACTACTATTTTGTATAATTATGGAGCTACGCTCTGCAAGCTCCGCTATAAAAACGCTTGTATACAATTAATAATCAATTATCAATCAAAAATCAAAGTAAAATTTCTATAAGAATGACATTTCATGTACAAAAAAAATATATACAGCTTGTGCAGAAGACATATGTTTATTTCTCAATAAGCTTACCTATTTTTGGAAGTTTAGTATTAAGTAATTTATAACAGAAGGAGAATGAATTTTAGAGATTTCGATTTTATGTGAAGGTGTATAAACATAAGTCATTAACTTGAAGCATTGTTGTTTGTATTTCAGCTCAAGGATCGTGTTTCTGTAAAAGACATTTCACTCTCAGGCGACAAGTTGGATCACAAAAATCAAAAGGTACCACATTTAGGATAGTAAAAGAAAAAAACATGACAATCTTAGTCCTTTGTGAGGATTCGAACACTCTTGGACATTCTTGAGGATTCAAACCTCATCATAGTCAACATCGCTACAAAACGTTCTTACAGCAGATTAGAAAGACAAATTTGTGGTTGAATGTATGTGAGGATTCAAACTTCACACTGTGCAATAACGGTATCAAATGCTCTACCAGCTGAGCTGAGAACAAATTGTGGGTCGTTCTTTTTTTCAACGAATATACACATAACGTGTGTGAAATGATAATTTCGGGTGGACTCTTATGAGGATTCACATCTCAGATCTACCGATGTTGCTATCAGATACTCTACCTGCTGACGTTTTTCAAAGTCGTGCCCCAAAAACAAAAAAGGTGGGTGAACGACTATGAGGCTTCAAACCTTAGACCTTAAAACTTCGCCATCTGCTTTACCAGCTGGGCAGAAGAAGAAATTTGGGATGACATTCGTGAGGATTCAAACCTCATTATAGTCAACATCGCTACAAAATGCTCTTACAGCAGAGTAGGAGAAAACATTTGGGTAAATTTAGGTGGGGATTCAAACCTCAGATAGAGCAATAACGGTATCAAATGCTCTACCAGCTGTGGCTGAGACGAAATATGAGTCGACCATTAGCAAACGTCAGTTTGGTACACGTTTTAAAGAGCATGAAAAAGCGGTTTTCTTTTGCAAAAAGGAGAATTCAGCTTTATCGGAGCACACATGCCTAACTGACCATACAATTGGGTGGGATAATTCTTAAATTATCACCACTAATCGGCGTTACCATCAGCGCCTTTGTTTGGAGGCTTGGCATATTTACTCCGCCCACGCTCCTTTATATCGTGACCAGGCAGTTTGCCTCCTGACGCCTATTTACACCTCGTCAGAAAAAAGGCCGATAATTAGTGATCATCTAAAAGGACCTCTCGTTGCAGCGTTTAGATCACCCTGATGAAGGCACTAGAGAGGAGTGTCAAAACTTTGGGTCTGACTCAAACTATGTCTAATCGTTTCTTGTTTTCTTCTTGAGTAGGCCATCAAAAGGTTTTTCAGATGCAGTTATTGCGGTCAGCCATTTAGTGGACCAATCAACAGAGCTTTACAGATAATGAGAGCTGCTTAGATGTTTAGGTAAGGATTGGATCAGAGATAATTGAAAATTCATCAAGTACGGTTGAGCTGTTCAAGTCAGTTCACGAGTCATCTTTAAATAAAGATTTAAAATGCAACTGAAATTTTGAATTTAAACTGCAAGTATATCTCAAGGACTATCATGAAATATCTATTTCTGGAAAACGAGTAAGATTAGAGTCAGAACCATTTTAAGCCTAACATTTAACACGATTAAAAAAAAAACTGAGAATAATACAACTTGCAACAAAACAGACGAATAAAAAGTAAACAAAGAAACGCTTGAATATAATAAAACATCCCCGTCTGATTAAAGGAAAATTATATAAGAATGACACTCGATGTGCTGCAAATAGAAAAGATATGCAACTTGTGAAGTAGACATATTTCCTCCTTCATTTAAATTTCTAGTAATTTAATGATGTCTATTTCTGAATGAGTCCCCCTACTTTTTCCGGTTTAATATTAAGTCATATAAAACAGAAAAAGAATGAATTTAAGATATTTCAATTTTATGCGATGTTTTAAGTAAAAACACAAGTCGTTTACTTAAAGCTCTCTTGTTTGTTTTTCAGCTCAAAAATCGTGTTTCTGTGAAGGAAATTGCACTCTAAGGCGACAAGTTGCATCACAGAAATCAGAGGTGTGCATTTCTCTTTTCTCCGGCATATTTGACATTCAAAGTCAAAGGAATACAAAAACCATTGCCGGTCCACCTTAACTATAAAGAAAGAGACAAATTGGTCTCTGCATAACTCAGTGATGGCGACTGAAGCTTCCAGAGCTTAACTTGAGAGGGACCACAAGAGTTATTCAATCCAAAATATATCTCGGAGGAGTTGCTCATCACTGTATTAGCTAAGCAAAAAAAAGCAACAACTTACATAAGGATTCCAACCTTAGACAATAAAAACTTCGCTGTCTGCTTTACCAGCTGGGCAGAAGAAAACATTTAGGTGGACATTTGAGGATTCAAACCTCAGTTTAGTCAACATCGCTACAAAACGTTGCTATAGCAGAGTAGAGAGACAAATTTGTGGGTGAACAAACAAAACGGAGAATGAGAATCAAAACTGCAAAGAAAAAACACTTGTATATAATTAATAATCACTGTCTGATCAAAGTAAAATTTCTATAAAAATGACATTTGATGTACAAAAAAAGTTAAAAGGTATACAGCTTGTGCAGAAGACATATTTCCCCCTCTTTTAAATTCCTAGTAATTTTTCCATATGTTTATTTCTCAATAAGCTTACCTATTTTTGGAAGTTAGGTATTAAATAATTTATAACAGAAGGAGAATGAATTTTAGAGGTTTCGATTTTATGTGAAGGTGTATAAACATAAGTCATTAACTTGAAGCATTCTTATTGGTTTTTCAGCTCAAGGATCGTGTTTCTGTAAAAGACATTTCACTCTCAGGCGACAAGTTGGATCACAAAAATCAAAAGGTACCACATTTAGGATTCTTTCATTCGTGGACATTCTTGAGGATTCAAACCTCATTATAGTCAACGTCGCTACAAAATACTCTCCCAGCGGAGTAGAAGAAAAGATTTGGGTTAATTGACGTGAGGATTTAAACCTCATAGTTCGCAATATCCGTAACTGAAGTGTGGACGTCTTGTATTCTGCAGCATAGACTTCTAGAACATTCTTGAAGGTCACACTACATCCTTTCTTCTTTGCAAAAACTGACGAACAGTTCATTAAGGAAATTACGAGAAGTCACATTGCCTATTGCAGTATATTAAATGTCTCTAAGGTTATTTAAACAGAACGAAGTCCTTATACTTTGAGTTTGGCTTGACTTGTCTCTGTGATCTTCTTACGCCTTGTCGAATCGGTACTGGTTCTGATTTTGATTTAATTTTTATGTCCCTCAACTGCATTTGTCCTGTTTCATTGTTGACTCCAGGTAATTCTATGAACTTTGACTGTGGGGCAGTTGGCAAGACTGCATCTGACTGTGTGGGTGGGCCCACAGGAGAGTATAAAGAAGGGTCTGTAACAACAACTTTAGGCGTTGTCATTTCTCTAGTTTTCCTAATGTGACACCGATTCCTCCTGTACCTACAGCCATCGGCCTTCCTCATGTAGGATCTGTCAGATTCTCTTCTGACCACACTTCTTTGTGCCCACAGGGGCGACGACTGAGACCTGATCTTGGCGCGAATACTATCTCCTACAACAAGAGGGGGTAGTGGCTTTGTTTTCTTATCATAGTACCTCTTGTTCTGTTGCTTCATCTTGACTGAAGCTCGTATGATGCTTGAGGTTGGTATCACCTGGGGTTCAAGCAACTCTGATTTCATTGGTATAACTGTTTTTGTTCTTCTTGAATTCAATTTCTCATTTGGTGATGCCAACTCATCAGGTGTATTCCTTTGTTTCAAAATAGCTATTCAGGGGTCGTGAATCATCTTGAGTATCCTCTTAGCTTGTTTGACTGCAGCTTCCGCTGTACCTTTCCCTTTTGGATGGTGTGGTGAAGAGGTATAGTGATGAAAGTTCCAACTCTTTAAGAATTCCTTAACTTCCTTGCTAGCATATTGAGGACCATTGTCTGATATCACCACCTCAGGGACTCCCTGTGGGGCGAAAATCGCCTTCATCCGTAAGATTGTGGACTCAGCATCAGTATCATTCAGTTGCTCTAAGTCCCCGTATTTTGTGAGTAGACGTCATACTTCACATTGAAAAGATCAGTGCTGACTATTTGCCATCTTTCCTTTGGAATAGGCTGGCTTTGCATAGCTTCTCTAGGTTGATCTAGCCTAGCTTCCTGACATATTGAACAGATATCGCAGAGATATTTGATATCATGATGAATCAATGGCCAATACAATGTATCTCTCGCAAGTCTCGTGCATCCCTCTGCTCCTAGTTGAGCGGAGTCTGTTTTTTCCTAACATCTGTGGGCGCAGAGCCGTGGGAATGAGCACTCTCGTTCCTCTGTAGATTATTCCATCCTGAACTGCTAGTTCATCACTTTACGGCCAGTAGTCTCGGACATTGGGCGGTACTTGCGTCTTGTCCTCAGGCCATCCATTAGCTATAGTTTCAGCTAAGGTCATGAGATTTCCATATTTTGAGGTTGTTGTTACTACTTTCTGAAGGGTTGCATCTGTCATGTTATGAAAGATATTTGGATCTGTTCCTTCGATCTCTTTCATGAGAAGTTCTTCTGTAAAGACTTCGTAATCATCTATTTCCTTCTTTTGCGTTCGGCCGTTTGAGAGGGCAGATCTTGACAGATGATCACTTCTGTACATTTGAGTCCCGTTTTTGTGCACAATATTCAGGCGGTACTTTTGCAGTCGCAGCATCATGCGTTGTAACCTCTTGGGCGCGCTGTTGATACTTTTGGCAAGTATGGTTTCTTGAGGCTTATGATCTGTGACTGCTGTAATCTTTTCTCTTCTATGGAGATAGTGGTCAAATCGTGTACAACCAAACACCAGTGCGAGGCATTCCTTCTCGATCTGAGAGTAACGTCTCTCAGTCTCAGTCATAGTGCGACCAGCAAATGCCACTGGTCTGCCGGCTTGAAGCAGAACAGTTCCTAGTCCATAGTCACTTGCATTTGTCTCAATTGTTACTACTTCCTCCAAGTCGTAGTAACAGAGTGGTGGCGGTTCTGAAATCAGCTGAGTCAACTTGTTAAAGGCATCTTGGTGAACGTTCGACCAAATGAATTGGTTTTGCTCCTTGATTAGGTTTCTGAGAGGTTCAGATACGTCAGACAGCTGAGGTAAAAATTTGCCCAGATAATTGATCATTCCAAGTAGTCTTCTCACTTCAGTCTTACTGCGTGGTATCGGCATCTGAATGATGGCCTCAACTTTGGCTGGGTCTGGTAAAATACCCTCAGAAGTCAAGACATGACCACAGTACTTCAACTTCTGTTGTTTGAAGACGAACTTGTCCTTGTTCAGTTTGAAGTTTCGCTCACTGAATCTCTGTAGCAACGCAATCAGATTTCTGTCATGGTCTGCCAAGGTTTCTTCATGGGTGTTTCCTGTTCCAGTTACTAACAGGCCATCAGCTATAGCAGCTATTCCTTCTAGGCCCTCAATGATTTCATTTACATGTCTCTGAAAATCTTCTGGTGCCTTACATATGCCGAAGGGCATCCAAAGCCACTTGTACCAAAAGGAGTGTGAAATGTTGGTAATTTGCTAGAGTCCTCATCTAGCTTCACTCGCAGAAACTCATCTTCAGCGTCCAGGACTGTGAACACTTGCGCTTTAGCAAGCTTGGAGGTCACATCATCGATGGTTGGAGGGCAGAGCTTTGGTATTTTGACATGCTTGTTCAATTCTCTGGGATCCAGGCAAACACGCAGTTGGCCATTGCGCTTCTTCACATATACTGCACTGCTCACCCAGTCTGTTGGTTCATCAACGTTCGCTATGTGGCCTTTCTGCTCCATTTCATGAATTTTCTTCTTGAGATCGTCTCTCAGTGCGACGGGTACGGTTCAAGGCGCATCCTGTTTCGGTACTGCTCCTTCTGTCGGTTCAGTCTTGTAGTTTCCAATGTACCCTAGTCCAGTGAGTACATCGTTGGGTTCTCGTAAAATAGCATCCTTGGTCGACCCTTTCACGTCAGAAACTGAGTTGACGAGTAATTCTCTTTTAATAGACAGGAGTTCCAACTCCTCAAATGTTTTTCCTGAGAACGGTGAACTTGGAGCATCATCACTAAGAATTTTGCACTGGTTATTTTTCCACCAATCTGGATGTCAAGGTAGAATTCACCTTTGGGAAACACTCGTTTTCCATTGTATGCTTTCAAAATGGCACGAGTTTTCTTCAAATCTGGTCGGTTTTGAATCCTTACTTAAATCCTTAAATCTTCCATTCTCAAACAATTAGCCTCTGATCCGCTATCAATCTGCATGGTCACCTCAATCCAATTACTTGTCTGTCGACTTCTCAGCTGAGGTTTAATAATGTATTTAGAGCAGCTGCTGTCAATGACTGAATACTTGCAGTAAACTTCATCATCAATGATTGCTGATTCGACTTCTTCAATTCGATGAATTCTCCCCGTAGGTTTCTTTGGAAAGCTCTTAACAGGTTTCTGCGTTCTCCTGTGAGACTATTGATCTCGACTTCTGCACATCTTAGCAAAATGATTCATCATGTTACACTTTCTGAATTTTTTCCATAAGCCGGACACTGGCGCAAATTTTGGTTCGTTCCACAATATTTACATCGTTTCACCGTTTCTACTCGTCGTGTAAAGTCTGGTTTCTTTTCTTTGTACTTGACAGCGTGTTCTGAAGTTTCTATTCCTCCATCAATCTTTTTCAGTTGATCGCTGGCTGTTTCTGCAGCTCTAATTATGTCTAAGGCTGTATTGAGAGTGAGAGCCTTCTCACGGAGTAGTCGTCTTCTGACTTCATGGCTTTTGATTCCAATGACCAGTCTGTCTCGAATCAATTCGTCACACAGAGCGTCATAAGCACAGGTTGACGCTAGCTTTCGCAGTCGGTTCAGGTATTGATCGATATTTTCATTTTCTTGGTTGGAATTGTTCAGCAGGTAACGCTCAAAAAAATAATATTCCTCTGTGGTTCAAATGCTGCGTCAGGGCCTGCAAGAAACTATCAGGATCTGTGCGATCAGCTACAGGCAGATTTTTAGCTATTTGGTAAGTTTCTCTTCCCAAAAGTATCTTAAGAGTTTCCAAAATGACTGGTTTGGGTTTCTTATCAAGTTCAGTTGCTATCTTATAGCTCTCCCAACTCTCTCCGAAAAAAGTCCAGTTCTCTGCCAGGTTCCCCTTGAGACTCATTGGAGGTGGCTTTGGTAACTGATTGTACATCATCAACTGTGTTGGTGGCACAATAGATTGCGCTAGAGGTGCTTCTGGAGGATTCTCTTGCACTGGAGGGTCCTCTTGATCCTCTATCCTGTTAATTCTTTTGTTGTCCTCGTGAGACGTTCGCTAAGTGTATGCTAGGCTCCGGCCTTTCGCAGAAATGCAGTTTCTTCAATGTGTGAACCTCGAAATTCACTTAAAATTTCACAAGTGGCAGTGTTAAGGCTTCCGGTCTGTCCAATAACACCGCTGGATTCTTTTAGCGCCCGCGATTAATTCTTCTGTCTTCGCTTGGATCGACAAAAGGTATCTTCAGTTTTGTAATCCACTTCCTGACACCATGAAGTGTGGACGTCTTGTATTCTGCAGCATACATCTTTATTGATATCTGTCGGGCTATACCAGCAACTGAACTAATCGCTACATCTAGTTACAAGCTCGGCGTTTATAGGTACGGTTGAGGATCAAGAACGTTCCGTAACATTACGGCAGATTCTACTTATATATTGATTCGGGATGACTCAACATGATACAACTACTTCTAGAATATTCTTGAAGGTCACAGTACATCCTCTATTCTTCACAAAGACTGACGAACAGTTCATTAAGGAAATCACGAGAAGTCACATTGCCTATTGCGGTCTATTAAATGTCTCTAAGGCTATTTACACAGAACGAAGTCTTTATACTTTGAGTTTGGCTTGACTTGTCTCTGTAATCTTCTTACGCCTTGTCGAATTGGTACTGGTTCTGATTTTGATTTAATTTTTATGTCACTCAACTGCATTTGTCCTGTTTCAATGTTGACTCCAGGTAATTCTATGAACTTTGGCCGTGGGGCAGTCGGCAAGGCTGCATCTGACTTTGTGGGTGGCTCACAGGAGAGTCTAATGAAGGGTCTGTAACAACGAGTTTGGGCGTTGTCATTTCTCTAGTTTTCCTGATGTGACACTGATTCCTCTTGTACTCACGGCCATCGGCCTTGACTATATAGGATCTGTCAGATTCTTTTCTGACCACACTTCCTTGTGTCCACAGGGGCGACGACTGAGGCCTGATCTTGGCGCGAATACTATCTCCTACAACAAGAGGGGGTAGTGGCTTTGCTTTCTTATTATGGTACCTCTTGTTCTATTGCTTCTTTTTGACTGAAGCTCGTATGATGCTTAAAGTAACTCTGATTTCAATGGTATAACTGTTCTTGTTCTTCTGGAATTCAATTTCTCATTTGGTGATGCCAACTCATCAGGTGTATTCCTTTGTTCCAAAAAATAGGTCGTGAGATTTCCATATTTTGAGGTTGCTGTTAGTACTTTTTGAAGGGTTGTATCTGACATGTTATGAAAGATATTTGGATCTTTTCATTCGATCTCTTTCACGGGAAGTTCTTCTGCGTAAATTGTAAAGACTTCATAATCATCTATTTCCTTCTTTTGCGTTCGGCCTTTTGGGAGGACAGATCTTGACAGATGATCACTTATGTACATCGAGTTCCCTTTTTGTACACAATATTCAGGCGGTACTTTTGCAGTCGCAGCATCATGCGTTGTAACCTCTTGGGCGCGCTGTTGATACTTTTGGCAAGTATGGTTTCTTGAGGCATATGATCTGTGACTGCTGTAATCTTTTCTCTTCTATGGAGATAGTGGTCAAATCGTGTACAACCACACAGCAGTGCGAGGCATTCCTTCTCGATCTGAGATTAACGTCTCTCAGTCTCAGTCATAGTGCGACTAGCAAATGCCACTGGTCTGCCGGCTTGAAGCAGAACAGCTCCTAATCCATAGTCACTTGCATCTGTCTCAATTGTTACTTTTTCCTCCAAGTCGTACCTAACGGAGTAGTGGCGGTTCTGAAATCAGCTGAGTCAACGTGTTAAAGGCATCTTGGTGAACTTTCGACCAAATGGATTGGTTTTGCTCCTTGGCTGGGTTTCTGAGAGGTTCAGATACGTCAGACAGCTGAGGTAAAAATTTGCCCAGATAATTGATCATTCCAAGTAGTCTTCTCACCTCAGTCTTACTGCGTGGTCTCGGCATTTGAGTGATGGCCTCAACTTTGGCTGGGTCTGGTAAAATACCCTCTGAAGTCAAGATATGACCACAATACTTCAACTTCTGTTGTTTGAAGACGAACTTGTCCTTGTTCAGTTTGAAGTTTCGCTCACTGAATCTCTGTAGCAGCGCAATCAGATTTCTGTCATGGTCTGCCAAGGCTTCTTCATGGGTGTTTCCTGCTCCAGTTACCAACAGGTCATCAGCTATAGCAGTTATTCCTTCTAGGCCCTCAATGATTTCATTTACATGTCTCTGAAAATCTTCTGGTGTAACTACCAAAAGGAGTGTGAAATGTTGGTAATTTGCTAGAGTGCTCATCTAGCTTCACTCGCAGAAACTCATCTTTAGCGTCTGGGACTGTGAACACTTGCGCTTTAGCAAGCCTGGAGGTCACATCATCAACGGTTGGAAGGCAGAGCTTTGGTATTTTGACATGCTTGTTCAATTCTCTGGGATCCAGGCAAACACGTAGTTGGCCATTGCGCTTCTTCACATATACTGCACTGCTCATCCAGTCTGTTGGTTCATCAATGTTCGCTATGTGGCCTTTCTGTTCCATTTCATGAAGTTTCTTCTTGAGATCGTCTCTCAGTGCGACGGGTACGGTTCTAGGCTTAACTTGTTTCGGTACTGCTCCTTCTGTGAAGGTCACACTACAGTAACAAATGCTCTACCAGCTGAGCTGAGACGAAATGTAGGGCGACCTTTTTATGAGATTACACAAAAAAAAGGTGTGAAATAATAATTTCAGGTCGACTTTCATGAGGATTCAAACCTCAGATCTACCGATGTTGCTGTTAGGTACTCTACCTGCTGATAGACGCAAAGGTCATGCACAAGAAATAATCAGCTGTGTCAATGACCATGAGGCTTCAAACCTTAGACCTTAAAACTTCGTCATCTGCTCTACCACGGCTGGGCAGAAGAAGAAATTTGGGTGGACATTCTTGAGGATTAATACCTCATTGTAGTCAACAATGCTACAAAATGTTCGCACAGCTGAGTATAGAAAGGCAAATGTTCTGGGTAAACTTGCGTGAGGATTCAAACCTCAGATGAAGCAATATTGGTATCACCTGCTCTACCTGCTGTGCAGAAAAAACTTTGTGGATCGACGTTTATGAAACGAAAATGGCTGGTCGACGTTCAAGAGGATTCAAACCTCAGATCTACCGATGTTGTAGCCTGATAATATATCTGGTGACGTTTACGAATCTCGCGCATTTGTTGTTTTTATTTCACACTAACAATTTATTGTTTGTTTCTTGAGTATGCCATGGAAAGGTTTTTCAGATGCAGTTATTGCGGTGAGCCATTTAGTGGACCAATCAACAGAGCTTTACCTGTAATGAGAGCTGCTTAGATGTTTCGGTAAGGATTGGATAAGAGATATTTGAAAATTCATCAACTACGGTTGAGCCGTTCAAGTCAGTTCATCTGCAAATATATTTCAAGGACTATCATGAAATGTCTATTTCTGGAAAAGGAGTAAGATTATATATGGAACCATTTTAAGCCTAACATTTAACACGATGAAAGAAATAACGGAGAATGATAAAACTCACAACAAAACATACGAATTAAATTTAAACAAAGAAACGCTTGAATATAATAAAACATCCCTGTCTGATTAAAGGAAAATTATCTTAGAATGACACTCGATGTGCTTCAAATAGAAAAGATATGCAGCTTGTGAATTAGACATATTTCCTCCCTCTTTTAAATTTGTAGTAATTTAATCATGTTTATTTCTCAATGAGTCCCCCTTTCTGAAGGTTTAATATCAAGTCATATAAAACAAAAAGAGAATGAGTTTAGGATATTTCGATTTTATGTGGAAGTCTGGAAACACAAGTCATTTACTTAAAGCTCTCTTGTTTCTTTTTCAGCTCAAGGATCGTGTTTCTGTAAAGGAAATTGCACTCTGAGACGACAAGGTGCATCACAGAGATCAAAGGTGCCATTGATAGGATAGTAAAAGAAAAAAAAAGGCAATCTGAGTCCCTTGTGAGGATTCGAACCTCAAGCAGTCCGCCCATGAAAGGCGATCCTAGCTGGGTGGAAAGTTTCGTGCGTTCCACTCGGTGCTTGTCTATTTTCGCGTCCCGAGGAGAGGTGCAGTGCAGATTGCCCATACTTCGGTCTTACCCTCTGGTACCTCGGCGTGAGCTCGTATCGCTTTTGCTTTTGTTTTTTTTTTTATTTATCTTTCTTTTGTTTTTGATATGAGCAATAAGCCGTTAAATAGGTCTCAAACCCGGAGGCCAGACCCATTTCGGTTGTCGGCTGTAACCACCAGAGGACTGTGTCTTTATTCAAGCGGGGATTGTATTTCTCCTTTCTCCGGTATATTTGACATCCAAAGTCAAAGAAATACAAAAACCATTGCCGGTCCATCTTAACTATAAAGAAAGAGACAAATTGGTCTCTGCATAACTCAATGATGGCGACTGAAGCTTCCAGAGCTTAACTTGAGAGGGACCACAAGGATAAATCAATCCAAAATATCTCTCGGGGAAGTTGCTCATCACTGTATTAGGTAAGCAAAAAAAGCAACAACTTAGTCAACTTCCATAAGGATTCCAACCTTAGACCATAAAACTTCGCTATCTGCTTTACCAGATGGACAGGAGAAGAAATTTGGGTGGACATTCGTGAGGATTCAAACCTCATTTTAGTCAAGAACGCCAGAAAACGCTCGCACAGCTGAGTATAGAAAGGCAAATTTCTGGGTAACTGTACTTGAGGATTCAAACCTCAGATGGAGCAATATCAGTATCATATCCTCTACCGACTGAGCAGAAGATAAAGTGTGTCGACCTTTGCAAAATGAAAATGTCTGGTCGGCTCTCACGAGGATTCAAACCTCAGATCTACACATGTTGCTGTCTGATAATGTATCTGCTGACGTTTACGAATCTCGTACAGTTATTGTTTCTGTATCACACTAAAAATTGTATGTTGTTTGCTTCTTGAGTATGCCATCAAAAGGTTTTTCAGATGCAGTTATTGTGGCCAGTCATTTAGTGGACCAATCAACAGAGCTTTACCTATAATGAGAGCTGCTTAGCTGTTTAGGTAAGGATTGAAAATTCATTAAGTATGGATGAGCTGTTCAAGTCAGTTAGTGGGTCACCTTTAAGTAACGATTAAAAATGCATCTGAAATTTTGAATTTAAACTGCAAGTACATTTCAAGGACTATCAAGAAAGGCTTATATCTAGAAAAGAAGAAAGATTAGGGTCAGAACCCTTTTAAGCCTAACATTAACACGATAAAAAAAAATTTTAAATTCCTAGTAATTTTTTCATATGTTTATTTCTCAATAAGCTTACCTATTTTTGGAAATTAAGTAATTATTAAGTAATTTACAACAGAAGGTGAATGAAATTTAGAGATTTTGATTTTATGTGAAGGTGTATAAACATAAGTCATTAACTTGAAGCATTCTTATTTGTTTTTCCGCTCAAGGATTGTGTTTCTGTAAAAGACATTTCACTCTCAGGCGACAAGTTGGATCAAAAATCACAAGGTACCGCATATTAGATAGTAAAAGAAAAATCATGACAATCTGAGTCCCTTGTGAGGATTCAAACACTCTTGGACATTATTGAGAATTCAAACCTCATTATAGTCAACGTCGCTACAAAACGTTCTTACAGCAGAGTAGAAATACAAATTTGTGGTGAATGTGGCAGAAGAAGAAATTTGGGTGGACATTCGTGAGGATTCAAACCTCATTATAGTCAACATGGCTACAAAATGTTCTCACAGCGGAGTAGAAGAAAAGATTTAGGTTAATTGAGGTGAGGATTCAAACCTCATAGTTCGCAATATCGGTAACTGAAGTGTGGACGTCTTGTATTCTGCAGCATACACCTTTTTTGATATCTGTCGGGCTATACCAGCAACTAAACTACTCGCTACATCTAGTCACAAGCTCGGCTTTTATAGGTACAGTCGAGGATCTAGAACGTTCCGTAACATTACAGCAGATTCTATTTAAATATTGATTCGGGGATGACTCAGCATGACACAGCTACTTCTAGAACATTTTTGAAAGTCACACTACATTCTCTCTTCTTTACAAACCGACGAACAGTTTATTAGGTAAATCACGAGAAATCACATTGCCTATTGCAGTCTATTAAATGTCTCTAAGGTTATTTACACAGAACGAAGTCTTTGTACTTTGAGTTTGGCTTGACTTGTCTCTGTGATCTTCTTACGCCTTGTCGAATTGGTACTGGTTCTGATTTTGATTTAATTTTTCTGTCACTCAACTGCATTTGTCCTGTTTCAATGTTGACTCCAGGTACTTCTATGGCTGTGGAGCAGTTGGCAAGGCTGCATCTGACTGTGTGGGTGGACCCACAGGAGAGTCTAAAGAAGGGTATGTAACAACGAGTTTGGGCGTTGTCATATCTCCAGTTTTCCTGATGTGACACCGATTCCTCTTGTACTCACGGCCATCGGCCTTCACTATGTGGGATCTGTCAAATTCTCTTCTGACCACACTTCCTTGTGTCCACAGGGGCGACGACTGAGGCCTGATCTTGGCGCGAATACTATCTCCTACAACAAGAGGGTGTAGCGGCTTTCCTTTCTTATTATGGTACCTCTTGTTCTGTTGCTTCTTCTTGACTAAAGCTCGTATGATGCTTGAGGTTGGTATCACGAAGGGTTCAAGTAACTCTGATTTCACTGGTATAACTGTTCTTGTTCTTCTTGAATTCGATTTCTCATTTGGTGATGCCAACTCATCAGGTGTATTCCTTTGTTTCAAAATAGCCATCCAGGGGTGGTGACTCATCTTGAGTATCCTCTTAGCTTGTTTGAGTGCAGCTTCCGCTGTACCGTTTCCTTTTGGATGGTGTGGTGAAGAGGTATAGTGATGAAAGTTCCAACTCTTTGAAAACTCCGTAAGTTCCTTGCTAGCATATTGAGGACCATTGTCTGATATCACCACCTCAGGGACTCCCTGCCGGGCGAAAATCTTCTTCATCTGTAAGATTGTGGACTCAGCATCAGTATCATTCATTTGCTCTAAGTCCCAGTATTTTGTGAGATTATCCACAACTACCAGGTAGACGTCTTTCTTCACATTTAAAAGATCAGTACTGACTATTTCCCGTCTTCTCTTTGAAGTAGGCTGGCTCTGCATGGCTTCTCTAGGTTGATCTGCTCCATTTCATGAAGTTTCTTCTTGAAATCGTCTCTCAGTGCGACGGGTACGGTCAGGCGCATCTTGTTTCGGTACTGCTCCTTGATCTAGCTTCCTGGCATTGAACAGTTATCGCAGAGATATTTGATATCATGATGAATCGATGGCCAATACGATGTATCTCTCGCGAGTCTCATGCATCCCTCTGCTCCTAGGTGAGTGAAGTGTGTTTTTTCTAACATCTGTGGGCGCATAGCCGTAGGAATGAGCACTCTCGTTCCTCCGTAGATTATCTCTATACGGCCAGTAGTCTCGGACATTGGGCGGTACTTGCGTCTTGTCCTCAGGCCATCCATTAGCTATAACGTCAGCTAAGGTCATGAGATTTCCATCTTTTGAGGTTGCTGTTATTACTTTCTGAAGGGTTGTATCTGTCATGTTATGAAAGATATTTGGATCTGTTCCTTCGATCTCTTTCATGAGAAGTTCTTCTGCGTGAATTGTAAAGACTTCGTAATCACCTATTTCCTTCTTTTGCGTTCGGCTGTTTGGGAGGGCAGATCTTGACAGATGATCACTTATCTACATCTAAGTTCCCTTTTTGTACACAATATTCAGGCGGTACTTTTGCAGTCGCAGCATCATGCGTTGTAACCTATTGGGCGCGCTGTTGATACTTTTGGCAAGTATGGTGTTTTCCAGAGGCTTATGATCTGTGACTGCTGTAATGTTTTCCCTTCCATGGAGATGGTGGTCAAATCGTGTACAACCAAACACCAGTGCGAGGCTTTCCTTCTCGATCTGAGAGTAACGTCTCTCAGTCTCAGTCATAGTGCGACTAGCAAATGCCACCGGTCTGCCGGCTTGAAGCAGAACAGCTCCTAGTCCATAGTCACTTGCATCTGTCTCAATTGTTACTGTTTCCTCCAAGTCGTAGTAACGGAGTAGTGGCAGTTCTGAAATCAGCTGAGTCAACTTGTTAAAGGCATCTTGGTGAACGTTCGACCAAATGAATTGGTTTTGCTCCTTGATTAGGTTTCTGAGAGGTTCAGATACGTCAGAGAGCTGAGGTAAAAATTTGCCCAGATAATTGATCATTCCAAGTAGTCTTCTCACCTCAGTCTTACTGCGTGGTATCGGCATCTGAGTGATGGCCTCAACTTTGGCCAGGTGTGGTAAAATACCCTCAGAAGTAAAAATATGACCACAGTACTTCGACTTCTGTTTGTTTGAAGACGAACTTGTCCTTGTTCAGTTTGAAGTTTCGCTCCCTGCATCTCTGTAGCAACGCAATCAGATTTCTGTCATGGTCTGCTAAGGCCTCTAGATGGGTGTTTTCTGCTCCAGTTACTAACAGGTCATCAGCTATAGCAGCTACTCCTTCCAGGCCCTAAATGGTTTCATTTACATGTCTCCGAAATTCTTCTGGTGCACTACATATGCCGAAGTGCATCATATGCCATTTGTATCTACCAAAAGGAGTGTGAAATGTTGTTAATTCGCTAGAGTCCTTGTCTAGCTTCACTCGCAGAAACCCATCTTTAGCGTCCAGGACTGTAAACATTTGTGCTTTAGCAAGCTTGGAGGTCACATCATCGATAGTTGGAAGGCAGAGCTTTGGTATTTTGACATGCTTGTTCAATTCTCTGGGATCCAGGCAAACACGTAGTTGGCCATTGCGCTTCGTCACATATACTGCACTGCTCACCCAGTCTGTTGGTTCATCAACTTTCGCTATGTGGCCTTTCTGCTCTATTTCATGAAGTTTCTTCTTGAGATCGTCTCTCAGTGCGACGGGTACGGTTCTAGGCTTATCTTGTTTCGGTACTGCTCCTTCTGTAAGTTCAGTCTTGTAGTTTCCAATGTACCTCAGCCCAGTGAATAAATCGTTGTGTTCTCGTAAAATAGCATTCTTGGCCAACCTTTTCACGTCAGAAACTGAGTCGACGAGTAATTCTCTTTTAATAGACAGGAGTTCCAACTCCTCACATGTTTTTCCTGATAACGGTAAACTTGGAGCATCATCAATCACTAAGAATTTTGCACTGGTTATTTTTCCACCAATCTGGATGTCAAGATAGACTTCACCATTGGGAAACACACGTTCTTCATTGTATGCTTTCAAAATGGCACGAGTTTTCTTCAAATCTGGTCGGTTTTGAATCTTTACAAAGTCATCCATTCTCAAACAATTAGCCTCTGATCCGCTATCAATCTGCATGGTCACCTCAATCCAATTACTTGTCTGTTCACTTCTCAGCTGAGGTTCAATCATGTATTTAGAACGGCTGCTGTCAATGACTGAATACTTGCAGTAAACTTCATCATCAGTGGTGGCTGGTTCGACTTCTTCAATTCGATGAATTCTCCTCGTAGGTTTCTTGGAAAAGCTCTTCACAGGTTTCTGTGTTCTCCTTTGAGATTCTCGACTTCTGCACATCTTAGCAAAAGGGTTCTTCATGTTACACTTGCTGCATTTTTTCCCATAAGCCGGATACTGGCGTAAATTGTGGTACGTTCCACAATATTTACACTGTTTCACCGCTTAGACTCGTCGTGTCAAGTCTGGTTTCTTTCCTTTGTACTTGACAGCGTGTGCTGAAGTTTCTATTTCTCCATCAATCGTTTTCAGTTGATCGCTGGCTGTTTCTGCAGCTCTAATTATGCTTAAGGCTGTATGGAGAGTGAGAGCCTTCTCACGGAGTAGTCGTCTTCTGACTTCATGGCTTTTGATTCGAATGACCAGTCTGTCTGGAATCAGTTCGTCACACAGAGCGCCATAAGCACAGGTTGACGCTAGCTTTCGCAGTCAGTTCAGGTATTGATCGATGTGGCCATTTTCTTAGTTGGCATTCTTCCACAGGTAACGCTCAAAAATAGTATTCCTCTGTTGTTCAAAATACTGCGTCAGGGCCTGCAAGAAAAGTATCAGGATCTGTGCGATCAGCTACAGGCAGATTTTTAGCTATTTGGTAAGTTTCTCTACCCAGAACTATCTTAAGAGTTTCCAAAATGACTGGTTTAGGTTTCTTATCAGGTTCAGTCGCTATCTCATGACTCTCCCAACTCTCTCTGAAAAAAGTCCGGTTCTCTGCCAGGATCCCCTTGAGACTCATTGGAGGTGGCATCGGTAACTGACTATACATCATCATCTGTGTAGGTAACACAATAGGTTGCGCTAGAGGTGCTTCTGGAGGATTCACTTGCGCCAGAGGGTCGATTCTTTTGTTGTCCTCGTGAGACGTTCGCTACGTGTAAGCTAGGCTCTTGCCTTTCGCAGAAATGCAGTTTCCTCAATGTGTGAACCTCGAAATTTACTTCAAATTTCACAAGTGGCAGTGTTAAGGCGTCTGGTCTGTCCAATAACACCACTGGATTCTTTTAGCGCCCGCGATTAATTCTTCTGTCTTCGCTTGGATCGACGAAATTTATCTCCAGTTTTGTATTCCACTTCCTGACAGCATGAAGTGTGGACGTCTTGTATTCTGCAGCATACACCCTTATTGATATTTTTCGGGCTATACCAGCAACTAAAATACTCGCTACATCTAGTTACAAGCTCGGCGTTTATAGGTACGGTCGAGGATCTAGGACGTTCCGTAACATTACAGCAGATTCTATTTATATATTGATTCGGGGATGACTCAGTATGATACAGCTACTTCTAGAACATTCTTGAAGGGTCACACTACATCCTCTCTTCTTTACAAAGACTGACGAACAGTTCATTAAGGAAATCACGAGAAGTCACATTGGTTCTTGCAGTCTCTTAAATGTCTCTAAGGTTATCTAAACAGAACGAAGTCTTTATACTTTGAGTTTGGCTTGACTTGTCTCTGTGATCTTCTTACGCCTCGTCGAATCGGTACTGGTTCTGATTTTGATTTAATTTTTCTGTCACTCAACTGCATTTGTCCTGTTTCAATGTTAACTCCAGATAATTCTATGAATTTTGGCTGTGGGGCAGTTGGAAAGGCTGCATCTGACTGTGTGGGTGGACCCTCAGGAGAGTCTAAAGAAGGGTGTGTAACAACGAGTTTGGGCATTGTCATTTCTCTAGTTTTCCTGATGTGACACCGATGTCTCCTGTACTCACGGCCATCGGCCCTCACTATGTAGGATCTGTCAGATTTTCTTCTGACCACACTTCCTCGTGTCCACAGGGGCGACGAGTGAGGCCTGATCTTGGCGCGAATACTATCTCCTACAACAAGAGGGTGTAGCGGCTTTCCTTTCTTATTATGGTACCTCTTGTTCTGTTGCTTCTTCTTGACTGAAGCTCGTATGATGCTTGAGGTTGGTATCACGTAGGGTTCAAGTAACTCTGATTTCACTGGTATAACTGTTCTTGTTCTTCTTGAATTCAATTTCTCATTTGGTGAAGCCAACTCATCAGGTGTATTCCTTTGTTCCAAAATAGCCATCCAGGGGTGGTGACTCACCTTAAGTATCCTCTTAGCTTGTTTGAGTGCAGCTTCCGCTGTACCGTTTCCTTTTGGATGGTGTGGTGAAGAGGTATAGTGATGAAAGTTCCAACTCTTTGAAAACTCCTTAAGTTCCTTGCTAGCATATTGAGGACCATTGTCTGATATCACCACCTCAAGGACTCCCTGCCGGGCGAAAATCTTCTTCATCTGTAAGATTGTGGACTCAGCATCAGTATCATTCAGTTACTCTAAGTCCCAGTATTTTGTGAGATTATCCACAACTATCAAGTAGACGTCTTTCTTCACATCGAAAAGATCAGTACTGACTATTTGCCCTCTTCTCTTTGAAGAAGGCTGGCTCTGCATGGTTTCTCTTAGTTGATCTGGCTTAGCTTCCTGACAAATTGAACAGATATCGCAGAGATACTTGATATCATGATGAATCGATGGCCAATACGATGTATCTCTCGCGAGTCTCATGCATCGCTCTGCTCCTAGGTGAGCGGAGTGTGTTTTTTCTAACATCTGTGGGCGCATAGCCGTGGGAATGAGCACTTTCATTCCTCTGTAGATTATTCCAACCTGAACTGCTAAGTCATTTCTGCACGGCAAGTAGTCTTGGACATTGCTTGGTAGTTGCGTCTCGTCCTCAGGCCATCCATTAGCTATAACGTCAGCTAAGGTCATGAGATTTCCATCTTTTGAGGTTGCTGTTATTACTTTCTGAAGGGTTGTATCTGTCATGTTATGAAAGATATTTGGATCTGTTCCTTCGATCTCTTTCATGAGAAGTTCTTCTGCGTGAATTGTAAAGACTTCGTAATCACCTATTTCCTTCTTTTGCGTTCGGCTGTTTGGGAGGGCAGATCTTGACAGATGATCACTTATCTACATCTAAGTTCCCTTTTTGTACACAATATTCAGGCGGTACTTTTGCAGTCGCAGCATCATGCGTTGTAACCTATTGGGCGCGCTGTTGATACTTTTGGCAAGTATGGTGTTTTCCAGAGGCTTATGATCTGTGACTGCTGTAATGTTTTCCCTTCCATGGAGATGGTGGTCAAATCGTGTACAACCAAACACCAGTGCGAGGCTTTCCTTCTCGATCTGAGAGTAACGTCTCTCAGTCTCAGTCATAGTGCGACTAGCAAATGCCACCGGTCTGCCGGCTTGAAGCAGAACAGCTCCTAGTCCATAGTCACTTGCATCTGTCTCAATTGTTACTGTTTCCTCCAAGTCGTAGTAACGGAGTAGTGGCAGTTCTGAAATCAGCTGAGTCAACTTGTTAAAGGCATCTTGGTGAACGTTCGACCAAATGAATTGGTTTTGCTCCTTGATTAGGTTTCTGAGAGGTTCAGATACGTCAGAGAGCTGAGGTAAAAATTTGCCCAGATAATTGATCATTCCAAGTAGTCTTTTCACCTCAGTCTTACTGCGTGGTATCGGCATCTAAGTGATGGCCTCAACTTTGGCCGGGTGTGGTAAAATACCATCAGAAGTCAAGATATGATCCCAGTACTTCGACTTCTGTTTGTTTGAAGACGAACTTGTCCTTGTTCAGTTTGAAGTTTCGCTCCCTGCATCTCTGTAGCAACGCAATCAGATTTCTGTCATGGTCTGCTAAGGCTTCTACATGGGTGTTTCCTGCTCCAGTTACTAACAGGTCATCAGCTGTAGCAGCAACTCCTTCTAGGCCCTCAATGACCTCATTTACATGTCTCTGAAATTCTTCTGATGCACTACATATGCCGAAGGGCATACTACGCCACTTGTATCTACCAAAAGGAGTGTGAAATGTTGTTTATTTTCTAGAGTCCTTGTCAAGCTTCACTCGCAGAAACCCATCTTTAGCGTCCAGGACTGTAAACATTTGTGCTTTAGCAAGCTTGGAGGTCACATCATCGATGGTTGGAAGGCAAAGCTTTGGTATTTTGACATGCTTGTTCAATTCTCTGGGATCCAGGCAAACAGGTAGTTGGCCATTCCGCTTATTCACATATACTGCACTGCTCATCCAGTCTGTTGGTTCATCAACTTTCGCTATGTGGCCTTTCTGCTCTATTTCATGAAGTTTCTTCTTGAGATCGTCTCTCAGTGCGACGGATACGGTTCTAGGCGCATCTTGTTTCGGTACTGCTTCTTCTGTCAGTTTAGTCTTGTAGTTTCCAATGTACCTCAGCCCAGTGAATACATCGTTGTGTTCTCGTAAAATAGCATCCTTGGTCAACCTTTCCACGTCAGAAACTGAGTCGACGAGTAATTCTCTTTTAATAGACAGGAGTTCCAACTCTTCACATGTTTTTCCTGAGAACGGTGAACTTGGAGCATCATCAATCACTAAGAATTTTGCACTGGTTATTTTTCCACCAATCTGGATGTCAAGGTAGACTTCACCTTTGGGAAACACACGTTCTTCATTGTACACTTTCAAAATGGCACGAGTTTTCTTCAAATCTGGTCGGTTTTGAATCTTTACAAAATCTTCCATTCTCAAACAATTAGCCTCTGATCCGCTATCAATCTGCATGGTCACCTCAATCCAATTACTTGTCTGTTCACTTCTCAGCTGAGGTTCAATCATGTATTTAGAACGGCTGCTGTCAATGACTGAATGCTTGCAGTAAACTTCATCATCAGTGATCGCTGGTTCGACTTCTTCAATTCGATGAATTCTCCTCGTGGGTTTCTTGGAAAAGCTCCTCACAGGTTTCTGTGTTCTCCGTTGAGATTCTTGATCTCGACTTCTGCACATCTTAGCAAAATGGTTCTTCATGTTACACTTGCTGCATTTTTTCCATAACTAGCGTAAATTGTGGTACGTTCCACAATATTTACATTGTTGCACCGCTTAGACTCGTCGTGTCAAGTCTGGTTTCTTTTCTTTGTACTTGACAGCGTGTGCTGAAGTTTCTATTTCTCCATCAATCTTTTTCAGTCGATCGCTAGCTGTTTCTGCAGCTCTAATTATGCTTAGGGCTGTATTGAGAGTGAGAGCCTTATCACGGAGTAGTCGTCTTCTGACTTCATGGCTTTTGATTCGAATGACCAGTCTGTCTCGAATCAGTTCGTCACACAGAGAGCCATAAGCACAGGTTGACGCTTGCTTTCGCAGTCGGTTCAGGTATTGATCGATGTTTTCATCGTAACGCTCAAAAATGGTATTCCTCTGTGGTTCAAAATGCTACGTCAGGGCCTGCAAGAAACTATCAGGATCTGTGCGATCAGCTACAGGCAGTTTTTTAGCTATTTGGTAAGTTTCTCTTCCCAGAACTATCTTAAGAGTTTCCAAAATGACTGGTTTGGGTTTCCTATCAAGTTCAGTTGCTATCTTATAGCTCTCCTAACTCTCTCTGAAAAAAGCCCAGTTCTCTGCCAGGATCCCCTTGAGACTCATTGGGGGTGGCTTTGGTAACTGACTGTATATCATCATCTGTGAAGGTAGCACAATAGGTTGCGTTAGAGGTACTTCTGGAGGATTCTCTTGCACCGGAGGGTCCTCTTGATCATCCATCCTGTTAATTCTTTTGTTGTCCTCGAGAGACGTTCGTTAAGTGTATGCTAGTCTCTGGAATTTCGCAGAAATGCAGTTTCCTCAATGTGTGAACCTCGAAATTTACTTCAAATTTCACAAGTGGCAATGTTGGTCTGTCCAATAACACCGCTGGATTCTTTTAGTGCCCGCGACTAATTCTTCTGTCTTCGCTTGGATCGACGAAATTTATCTTCAGTTTTGTAATCCACTTCCTGACACCATGAAGTGTGGACGTCTTGTATTCTGCAGCATTCACCTTTATTGATATCTGTCGGGCTATACCAGCAACTAAACTACTCGCTACATCTAGTTACAAGCTCGGCGTTTATAGGTACGGTTGAGGATCTAGAACGTTCCGTATTATTACAGCAGATTCTATTTATATATTGATTCGGGGATGACTCAGTATGACACAGCTACTTCTAGAACATTCTTGAAGGTCACACTACAGTAACAAATGCTCTACCAGCTGAGCTGAGACGAAATGTAGGTCGACCTTTGTATGAGATTACATATACAAGGTGTGAAAATAATAATTTCTGGTCGACTTTCATGAGGATTCAAACCTCAGATCTACCGATGTTGCTGTTAGGTACTCTACCTGCTGACCGATGCAAAGGTCATGCACAAAAAATAATCAGCTGTGTCAACGACCATAAGGCTTCAAACCTTAGAACTTAAAACTTCGCAATCTGCTTTACCAGTTGGGCAGAAGAAGAAATTTGGATGGACATTCTTGAGGATTCAAACCTCATTTTATGTCAACAGCGCTACAAAACGTTCGTACAGCTGAGTATAGAAAGGCAAATTTCTGGGTAAACGTTCTTGAGGATTCAAACCTCAGATGGAGCAATATCGGTATCACATGCTCTACCAGCTGAGCAGGAAAAACTTTGTGCATCGAACTTTATGAAATGAAAATTTCTGGCCGACTTTCACGAGGATTCAAACCTCAGATCTACCGATGTTGCTGTATGATAATATACCTTTTGACGTTTACGAATTTCGTGCAGTTGTTGTTTTTATCTCACGCGAACAATTTTGTATTGTTTGCTTCTTGAGTATGCCATCAAAAGGTTTTTCAGATGCAGTTATTGCGGTCAGCATTTAGTGGACCAATCAGCAGAGCTTTACCAAAATGAGAGCTGCTTAGCTGTTTAGGTGAGGATTGAATAATAGATATTGAAGATTCATTAAGTATGGTTGAACTGTTCAAGTCACTTAGTGGGTCATCTTTAGGTAAAGATTTAAAATGCATCTGAAATTTTGAATTTAAACTGCAAGTATATTTCAAGGATTATCATGAAATGTGTATCTTTGGAATAGAAGACAGATTAGGGTCAGAACCCCTTTTAAGCCTAACATTAACACGAAAAAAAAACGGAGAATGAGACTCAAAGATAAGGGGAAAAACACTTGTATATAATTAATAATCACTGCCTGATCAAAGTAAAATTTCTATATGGATGACATTTGATGTACAAAAAATTAAAATATATATAGCTTGTGCAGAAGACAATTTTTCCCCCCTCTTTTAAATTCTTAGTTGATTATTTAAATGTTTATTTTTCAATTAATTAGCCTATTTTTGGAAGTTAAGTGCTAAGGGTTGAAGAACAGAACGAGAATGAATTCTAAAGATTTCGATTTTATGTGAAGGTGTATAAACATAAGTCATTAACTTGAAGCATTGTTATTTGTTTTTCAGCTCAAGGATCGTGTTTGTGCAAAGGATATTTCACTCTCAGGCGACAAGTTGGATCACAGAAATCAAAAGGTACCACATAGATGATAGCAAAAGTAAAAACATGACAAGGGAACGATCATGAGGATTCAAACCTCAGACCTTAAAACTTTGCCACCTGCTTTACCAGGTGAGCAGAAGAATAAATTTAGGTGGACATTCTTGAGGATTCAAACCTCATTTTAGTCAACAACACTACAAATATTCCCACAGCTGAGTATAGGGTAAACTTACATGAGGATTCAAACCTCAGATTGAGTAAAATCGGTATCACATGCTCTACCAACTGAGCAGAAAAAACATAGTGGGTCGACCTTTGTCAGATGACAATTTCTGGTTGACATTCAAGAGGATTCAAACCTCAGATCTGCTGATGTTGCTGTTTGATAATATACCTGCTGATGTTTACGAATCTTGTGCAGTTGTTGATTATATCTCACACAACAATCGTTTATTGTTTGCTTCTTGACTGTGCCATCAAAAGGTTTTTCAGATGCAGTTATTGTGGTTAACCATTTAGAGGACCAATCAACAGAGCTTTACCTACAATGAGAGCTGCTTAGCTGTTTAGGTAATAATTGAATAAGAGACATTGAAAATTAATCAAGTATGGTTGAGCTGTTCAAGTCATTTAGTGGGTCACCTTTAAGTAAAGATTTAAAATGCATCTGATTTTTTGAATTAAAACTGAAAGTATATTTCAGGGACTATCATGAAATGCCTATTTCTGGAAAAGGAGTAAGATTAGAGTCAACCATTTTAAGCCTAACATTTAACACGATGAAAAAAGGAGAATAGTAAAACTCACAACAAAACAAGAGAATTAAAAAAAAAAATGTAGTATTATCTTGTAGATAATTAAACATCCCTGTCTGATGAAAGGAAACTTCTATAAGAATGACACTTGATGAAATACAAATAGAAGGAATAAATATCTGGTAATTTATTTATATGTTTATTTCTTAATGATTCCCTTGTTTTTGGAAGTTTAGTATTAAGTTATTTATAACAGAAAGAGAAAGAATTGAAGAAATTTTGATTTTACGTGAAAGTGTATAAACACAAGTCATTAACTTAAAGCATTCTTGTTTGTTTTTCAGTGCAAGGATCGTGTTTCTGTAAAGGACATTTCACTCTTTGGCGACAAGTTGGATCACAGAAATCAGAAAGTACTACATGTTTAGCTGCTCTGGTCAGAATGGAATAAGAAATCCTGATAGAGTACGTTTATCTCTTCTTGTGTGGTGAAGATATTAGTTGTAACTTAATGTCATCCTTTGCACTGATTGATGACGGCAATTGTGGTGCAAGTCATTTGCTTCAAGTGCTCTTATTTTCAGTCTTTATTCCTATTAAGGAAAAATTTGAAACTCACAGCTTACAAAAGCTTGAGCTCTAAAAGGAACTTATCACACGCACGGATAAGAGAAAAAACCATATAATAACTTAATTTGTACGAATTTAAAGATGAAATCTTTCAGTGGAATAAATTAACTTTGCTCCTGCTTATCAAATGAAACTTTGATTAAACTGACAGTCTGTGTCTATGCTTCTGTGATATCACATTTTTCTTCTCTATCTTTTTCCAGGTGTTTTTCTTTGCAGGATTTGGCTTACAAACCCACCTTCTATTTCTGAACTATTTCTTGTCAACAAGAAAGCAGTTTACAAGTTGTGGTGTCAATACATCTTGTGTTTGACAACAAAAAAGAAGTTAAAAAGTTGTGGTGTCAATGCATTATGTGTTTGACAACAAGAAAGCTGTTTACAAGTTGTGGTATCAATGCATCATATGTTTGTCAACAAGAAAGCTGTTTAAAAGTTGTGGTGTCAATGCATCATGTGTTTGACAACAAGAAAGCTGTTTACAAGTTGTGGTATCAATGCATCATATGTTTGTCAACAAGAAAGCTGTTTAAAAGTTGTGGTGTCAATGCATCATGTGTTTGACAACAAGAAAGCTGTTTACAAGTTGTGGTATCAATGCATCATATGTTTGTCAACAAAAAAGCTGTTTAAAAGTTGTGGTGTCAATGCATCATGTGTTTCACAACAAGAAGTTTAAAAGTTGTGGTGTCAATGCATCATGTCTTTGGTGTCTTTGGCAGCAAGAAAGAATTTTAAAAGTTGTGGTGTCAATGCATTATGTGTATGTCAAGAAAGCAGTTTAAAAGTTGTGGTGTCAATGCATCATGTGTTTGTCAACAAGGAAGCTGTTTACAAGTAGTGGTATCAATGCATCATATGTTTGTCAACAAGAAAGCTGTTTAAAAGTTGCGGTATCAATGCATCGTGTTTGACAACAGGAAAACTGTTTAAAAGTTGTGGTGTCAATACATCATGTGTTTGACAACAAGAAGTTTAAAAGTTGTGATGTCAATACATCATGTCTTTGGCAGCAAGAAAGAATTTTAAAAGTTGTGGTGTCAATGCATTATGTGTGTGTCAACAAGAAAGAAGTTTAAAAGTTGTGGTGTCAATGCATCATGTGTTCATCAACAAGAAAGCTGTTTACAAGTTGTGGTATCAATGCCTCATATGTTTGTCAACAAGAAAGCTTTTTAAAGTTGTGGTATCAATGCATCATTTGTTTGACAACAGGAAAACTGTTTAAAAGTTGTGGTGTCAAAGCATCATGTTTTTATCAACAGGAAAGCAGTCTAAAAGTTGTGGTGTCAATGCATTATGTGTATGGCAACAAGAAAGCAGTTTAAAAGTTGTGGTGTCAATACATCATGTGTTTGTCAACAAGAAAGCTGTTTACAAGTTGTGGTATCAATGCCTCATGTTTGTTAACAAGAAAGCTGTTTACAAGTTGTGGTGTCAATGCATCGTGTTTGTCAACAGGAAAGCAGTTTAAAAGTTGTGGTGTCAATGCATCATGTGTTTGTCAACAAGAAAGCTGTTTAAAAGTTGTGGTATCAGTGCATCATGTGTTTGTCAACAAAAAAGCTGTTTACAAGTTGTAAAGGTCAATGCATTATGTGTTTGTCAACAAGAAAGCAGTTTAAAAGTTGTGGTGCCAATGCATCATGTTTTTATCAACAGGAAAGCAGTCTAAAAGTTGTGGTGTCAATGCATTATGTGTATGTCAACAAGAAAGCAGTTTAAAAGTTGTGGTTTCAATACATCATGTGTTTGTCAACAAGAAAGCTGTTTACAAGTTGTGGTATCAATGCCTCATATGTTTGTCAACAAGAAAGCTGTTTTAAAGTTGTGGTATCAATGCATCATGTGTTTGAAAACAGGAAAACTGTTTAAAAGTTGTGGTGTCAATGCATCATGTGTTTGTCAACAAGAAAGCAGTTGTAAAATTGTGGTATCAATGCATCATGTGTTTGTCGACAAGAAAGCTGTTTAAAAGTTGTGGTATCAGTGCATCATGTGTTTGTCAACAAAAAAGCTGTTTACAAGTTGTGGTGTCAATGCATTATGTGTTTGTCAACAAGAAAGCAGTTTAAAAGTTGTGGTACCAGTGCATCATGTTTTTATTAACAGGAAAGCAGTTTAAAAGTTGTGGCGTCAATGCATCATGTATTCGTCAACAAAAAAGCAGTTTAAAAGTTGTGGTGTCATAGCATGACGTGCTTTCAACAAGAAAGCAGTTTAAAAGTTGTGGTCTCAACGCATCATGATTTTGTCAACGAGAAAACAGTTTAAAAGTTGTGATGTCAGTGCATCATGTGTTTATCAGCAGTTTTAAAGTTATGGTATCAATGGCTGTCAAAAGCTAAACAAATAAGGCAAGAGTTAGCAAACAGCAGGGAAAAGAGGGGATTTCTTTAATGCTATTTTTTGGATAATAAAAAAAAATTTGATTACTCTGTGTCAGCGTATAGAGTGGTATTTCGTTCGCACCGATGTATCTCGTACCAATCATATCACAGCATTCCTTCAAAGATAACTGGAAACAGTTTCTAATCTTAGTAACGAACCTATTTTACTCTGTGTTTTAATCCTAGGCAATAAACTGAACGGTACGTAACTCAGGGAAGATTCTTACGGATTCAAAACTTAATTTCGTAGTCTCTTTCCATACGAAAGCTGTATGTTGCTCGTAAATCACTTGTATAAAAGAAGTATTGAGAAGAAATCGACGAATACGTTTGTGATTATGTTGATCCATAACAAGAACACAAGATCAGAAAGAACGTGAAACGAGAAGGTTCGAATCTGGCAAAATGAAAACCAAATTGAGTTTTTAGTTTTATTTTGACTGAATTGTTATTTCGGTCTCAGAAATTTCGAAATTTACATTTCCAACAGAGATGTGCGGACCCGCTAGTTATTTTCAAGAAATTGATTATGATACTTTTCTTTGTAGATGGGTTTCCCTCTAAAAACGTGTATTTCGTTTTAGGCACGTGCTGAAACGGAGGTGCGAAACTATAGTTAATCACTGCTCAGCATGTGAGAAATTTAAAAGTGCTTTTTCTTAATATAGCCATGTTTCTGAAAAAAAGTTCCGTCCATCCTACTTGGCTGGAAAAGTTCTCAGTTTAAATGAAACTTCGGCGAGATTGGAAAGCTGGTCATCTCGAGTTTCATAAACTACAAAAAGCATCAGTAACAGACTGAGTAAGTAACAGCTTTGTAAGATAAAAATAACTCAGTGCTGACAACTTATCCTTTTTTCCTAAAATCATCAACTTGAATTCATCCCTGACAAGTTCGACGTTATCCAAGAATAAACATGCAGAAAGTTATGCAAAAGTTTTAGGAGAAAAAGAACGAGATAAAAAATCATATGTAACTCTCATTTCAGTGTTAATTGCGATGTTTACGGTCATTTTATAATTTCAAATATGTCACCACACAGGTCGTACTCTTCCGTCTACAGCGTAAGCTCGTAGATATGTATTTTGTCCTCTTGTGTTTTATTTAATCATGCCTGCGTATCAATTTCCTTTCCTGAAGATTAGCAAAAAAGGCTTGCAGAGTTCTAATTGTTTACCTCAATCACTGTGTAAAGAAAGTCCGTGTCCTGTTGAAAGTTAGAGTGCAAATGATAAACACGATATATCTGACAGTTTTCCATAAAGATTTTTTGATTCAAGAGTGTTGGAAGAAGAAACTGCGGGCATGAATTTCTTTCTTCTTGAAAAGTCAATTTAGAATTCAAAAAGAAAAGTAAATAACAATGTATTAAGTTATAATCTAGACATCTTTCCTTTTACATTCAATATTGGAAAGGATTCCCGATTGATATGCTGATTGCTAGCCTCGTTGTTTAATTAAAAAGAAAAAAACCGTTCTCAAGACCGTTGGAGCAAGAATTTTCCAACATTTTTTTCACGGCATAATAGTATCGGACAGAAGAACGGAAAGACGTTTTTCTCAGTTCCTTTTTTTCAGTTTTTAAGGAGATTTTTGAGATTGTTTTGGAATATTTACATATCAACCCTTTATTTTTGAAGAAAACAAACTTAAAGCAGATTTTAGCCAGTTACGCATGAAATATAATTCCTCGTTAGAGATAAAAGAAAAGCCGATGTACGTCCACAAAAAAAAGTATTTGCTTCTTTAAATCAGTTGTAATTCAAAACAGGGATGAATATGCGACAATGTTATGTTTATTATTGAAAGAATAGAACATAAGCAGCTTTTGTCTGTGCCTTCAGGTAGATCCTTAAGATTTTTAATTGAGATTGGTCAACCGCATATTCAAGAACTAATTCATTACAACCTGGTAGCACAGGGAGGTAACTAGGTTCAATTTCTTTGATCAATTCTGTGAAAGTTACTTCCGTTAAAGCATATAGAGAAGCAAAGAGAGCAAGCAAATAGAGCAAGCTTACATTGGTTAGTTTTTTCTTTGTGTTATATCGCATAGCTGAGAAAGGATGTCAAACTTTTCCCTCGATAATTTTATTCATATCTATTTGCACATGTGAAGGAGTCAACCTCTCTGTTGAATATCCATCAACAATTGAATCATCGACATAAATAATCGGTTATCGCCAAACGTTGCTGAGCAAGTTGGAATAATGTTTCGATAAGCAATTACACTGCTTTAGAGTAGATTCATAGGCGATCGAGAACGTGCTGTTTAACGCGACAATCAAAGGGTAAGTGATTATAAGGTCACAAGCACATCCTATCTTTTGCAGTATTTTACACGGGGACTTAGCACCGAAAACTTTTTTACAGAAAAGTTTACTCTACCTGAGAAAACTCTTAATCGTTGTGACACCGTAGCGTTCCTTTTGACGCGTCTGAAGTGTAAGGTGATGGACTGCGAGTTTGATTTCGGGATCAACCAGCCTCTGAAAGATAGAGCGCTTTTCATATGCTGACAGGTGCCTAATTAGCAAGGAGTCTACGTTCGAATCTAAAACAATTATTTTAGTAACAATGTTCTAAGTTTCGACCAGCTAATTGGGAAAATTTTGAAATGAAATTGAAAAAATAAAAATGTGTAAAAGAAAAAAAATCATCCGTACTATGTGAGGAGGGCTGGCATTTGGAATTGTCAAAGGTGTTGTACTCAGCCGTTAGAAAGAATTCATTGATTCGCCCGCTCAAATCGGATTCAATTTCGTTACGAATGGATTCAGGCATCTTTCCGCTCAGAATCATGCCGTCGTATGCCAACACTGAACTTGACACGGAGTCAGCGTCATTCGTTTTTATTAAGAAACTTTCAGCTTTCCTCAGGGGGAACGAGTGTCTTAGTTTTTTTTCAAGGTTATTGCTAGAAGTATATGATACGTGACATTTTTTGGTTCAAATTAAAGGGGAAAAGTAGACGAAAAAAAACAAAGTAAACAAAATTAGAAAAGCAAAATCTACCGAGAAGCAGTTTTTGAGATGTCACGCAATATTTCCTTGCAGCATTTCTTTTGAAGAGGTGGTTGCGTGACCTTTGGGGGTATTATAAAAAACGATGAACAACGCCACTTTGCGATGTAATTGACCACTTAATGTAAAGAATTTCGCTCAAAATAACGACTTCCTTTTATTTTGGGAGAGAAACATGGCTTGAAAATTACTTCAAAGATTATTCGTAGCTTTACTTGAGTGAGTCGGCTTTAAGTGACCGTTAGATACTAGTGGAGATAATACAAAGAGGCCTTTGAGACTTAAGGGTGACCGCGACCGCGACCGCTGAATAGAGGTGAAAATTCCAGTGATAAAGGGGACACCAATTTGGGACTTTGGCAACCGACCGCTTAATTCATTCGGACGACTTAAGACTGTGCCGCTTCAAAGAGGTTCGACTGTGTTCTATTCCTTTTCACAGACACCGCGGAAGTGACCAAAAAGTTAATTTTTGTCTAAGGATCTTTTCATGTAATTCAACGTGCTGTGCATGCAATGTTGCATGTTGTCACAGAACAACAAGGGGTTCTGAACAAACCGACTTCTTTTCAAATGCAAAATTGTGAACTGGTTATTAACTTTAAGTTAACCGATTATTTTCTTGGACCTGAAATTTGACCAATCGAATGGCACACGCTCCTTGTTAGGTGTTGCAAATCAAAGATTTTAAGCATTTAGGTTTTATGAAGGTATTCAGGTATAAACTATTAAGTTTTATATACCTAAAAAGGTGGCTAAGACTTGGCCAACGCCCTAGTATGTAAGGAAAGACCTTCGGTTTGGTAACATGATCACAGTAACGCGTACGCAACTGCTCTCCTTTTCACTCACATAAATCAATCTATCCCTCATCCCCTCCTCTTATTTCTGCCATCAACTACGTGATGAAATAACAGCTGGCTATTGTAATTGTCACTTCTTTAGAGCTCGAAAATGAAGCCTGTTACAGCTATGACCTAAATACGTGCCTGGGCGGCAGACAGTTTTCTCATTTGTTGTCGTTTCGTTTGCTATACAGAAACAAAAGAGGCTAATATTGCATTCTGAGTGAAATGTTTCATTACCATTTAAATTGGATGAACTTTGAATAGTATTCATTTGAGAAAAAGTGAGGCGGAATTGAAAAAAGAAGTTGGAACTCATTTGTATTTACACTACAGAACACTTCTCGACATCAGCGCCTCAAGGGACACACCATATCCCCAAGCCATTTTTATTCTCTATTTACGGTCTTCAAGATAAAAATTACATCAAATCTTCGGTTATATTCAAATGATTTCTTAACCAGAAGGAATCTATTGGAAAAGGTAAAGTAGATTTTTTTAGCAAAGTTATACCGAAATAGTTTAGCGGGAACGGTTTTTGTTAACTATTTATTTTTGTCAGCTTTTATTACTTAAACCCCAAAATAGTGACTTGAAGCTTGCCTATAAAATGTTAAAATACGAGTATCTCGATTAAATTCTCTAATTTACGGTAAGAAAATCGAGGCTTAATGACTTAACGAAATTAAAAAAATTAATGATAAAACGGTCGCATTAGTATCTGCTTAATTTGACTTTGCCCGAATTCCTCATCATTCAAGTCGATGTTGCTGATTTAGTTATACCTTTCAGATATAACAGGTAGAAATAATTTGCGGTGTAATGAACTCAGCTGAACAAAATCGCTGTACAATTCTGACGATTTTGCAGTACAAAGGAAAATATCACTGATAAAGACAGGATTTGCTTTTTCTGAATATAATTCATGTTCGTCTGATACTTATCTGTTCATTTTAAGAAAAAGGCCCGCAAGGGCGACAGGAAGATTCTAATTGGGCGGAATATTGCTTCACATCTTGACGAAGAAGAAATAAGTAAATTTAGACAATTTCAAGTTTTCGTAAGTCAGGGAAACCTGGTTATGCATTGAGGGCATCTGCAAAATTAGACCTAATATCATAAATAGCTGCCTCCATTTGGAAAATTATGTTAGGATATTTTCTCGCAGACACCGCCTGTTTATAGCATCGAATTTGGACGATTCAAGTACTTTTACATGCGCGGGATCAAACGGCTAGAGACAGCTGCTAAAAACTTATCGTGTGGGATGTTGTCTTTTCCTTGTTTTCCCGTTCGACTTAATAAGCAAAAAGGAATTGTCTGTTCTTCTTTAAACAAAAACACAACGCGTTAACATTTTTTATTGAACGTCAAACGAGGATTTACATCGAATTGCATGTAAGGTTGAAATTGGGTAATATCTTTGGAGAAATATTACCGGATGATCCTCCAATTTAAAAGGGCATTTTGAGTTACGCGAAGCCCTAGTCCTATTAGTCTGTAAACGAAGGAATACAGTCTGAAAGAAATCTTGGTTTGTGATCAGGCTTTTATTTAATATTTTCCAAACTTTATTAGCATAGCTCTAAAATCAAATTCATCATTAGATTGTGAGTTTCCACGCGCACGTTTTATTCCAAGCTCTCGACGCACCCCAACGCATGCATGATTGTTAGCACTTTTTAGTTCTTTTCATTTCTCTTTCAACAACGTCATTGTAAACAATACTTTCCAAATATTTCGTGGATAAAATGACACCTTTATCTCTGTCAATAATAGTTGCTTGTTAAAAAATCACCTGTCAATCGGTGGTGACCTTCAATTTGTAATTGTTTTGCGGTGAACGCCGCTGATAGCCATAATCAAAAATGACGAATGCACGAACAAACTGTTGGTTTGGATAACGAAATAAAGGGCTATTGCGATCCACATTTGCACTCCTCGTAGGTTTCAAATTCGTAAATCACCAGCAACTCTATGTTTGTGGCGTTGAAGACATAGAGATTTAAATTATGTTCTAGCTCCCAACATAAGTGAAGATCTAGCTTTTATAACTGCTGTTTTATAATTTTTTCCGTAGTACTTACGATTGAATAAAGACTTCTCCTCCTTAAGATTAATTAAGGATATCCTTTCGATCATCTACATTGTTCCAGTAAACAGTTTTCTAATAACATGTTCAGTGTTCGTTGGAGAGAATATCCACGCTCTTCACAATTATCAGACTGATTGTTGACCTTAATAAGTTTGTTATAGGCAAGCAGTGTAGTTCTGTACCATTACTTAAAATTTAGTCTTGTGTTAAAATAAGTGGTGCAACCTATGATAACTGCTCAGTGTGTAGTAGTATTTTTTTCATAGTCTCAGTCCTACGAGTGGGTATGCCATATCATCAGATGTTTCATCTTTACCCCAAGGTCATCAAACAGCTATCAGGCTTCCTACATGTAGAATTTTTATTCAGTGATAAGAGTCAGGATTTTCCAAAGGCTTAAAAATCCTCATTTATTGAAGTAAAATTATATTAACATTTTTTTATCAGTTATGGTACCAAACTTTCGAGAAAGGAAATTCACTAAAGTATTCTTACAGCTAACCTTCTTAAGTTAAATTACCTATTGATCATGCAAAGACAATTTTCCTTTTCCGTAATAGATTACCAAAAGTGAGATGATATGATCTTAATAACGATCAATAACAGGCTCATCTGACACAGCAATGAATGTTTTAATGCAATTGCCTTCGTCTACCCACAGTGTGTAGAGTTTAGATCCTCAGAAAGCGATTGCGATCTTATTACCGTGTGACGCATATCTAGCTGAGCGGAACAAAGACCTTCCGCCCAACCATGAAAAACTATCTCCTTGATCTTGAAATGTTGTTTACAGGGGGTCCAGGGAGATTCTAGTCCAGTGAGTTTTCCTTGGAAAGTTTTTTCGAAAAGCTACCCATAAGATAAAGAGAAAGATTTTAATTTTATCTCCTAACTTTATTTTTAATCACGCAACTAAAACTGTGGCATAAAATATTCAGTCGATTACCATTAATTTATATGGAAAAGTGACTTAAATCAAATTTGTCTTACGGACGCTTTATGGTAACGTCTTTTCACTGTTCATTGTGAAGATCGCTGGTTTCTTGATTTTTTCAATTTAATAACGCGACTGAGCACTGAGACCAGGAGTTGTATTTTATTGAAAACAACAAATTGTGACGTTTTCTTCATCGTTCCTGTATGTCTTTCAGTGTAGTCAAAGAACATATAACTAATTTCATTTACAGTCACAGCGTGACATTTACGCATCGGAAATATGGTCAATTCTCTGTAATTAGCAATTTAATTTCATCTTTGCAACTCGAGTTTTCAGAGAATTAGACTCATTTTCAACACACATAACTCTTCGTGTCATAGGGATTGTAAAAAGTAGTTACGTTTACAGTAGGTCTCGTGGGTGTTGAGAACTTATAATGTAATATAGATGTAGGAAAGTCCTCTACAATAGCATAACACCTGCAGTTATTACTTCAAGCAGCTATTATGCTCTTACACAACAGAGGAAACGTAGGGATTCGTTTTAGGGAAAAGGGTTGCACAACTCAGTGAGAAGAGGTAAGGTGATTTTTGCCGGTGTAATCCAGGACATATTGACGGTGTTACGATCTATCCGCTTTCCTCATACAAATCCTGTTCCATAATACCTTGCATACTGCAGATAGTACATTGAGCCTGTACTGTCTGTGTTATTACGTAATCGAACAGGAAAAATAATTCAGTAGTTTTTATCCTCCCTAACTCAGTCCTACGGTTATCATTTAAGGCTTTATTTTGACTCATAATGATATCTCAATTTAGTCTTCACCACACAAGTAAATAGTGCTTTTCGCGCGCGCTGTTTGGCTCGTTCGGAAGTGAATAGCAAGTACAATTCTCCCTCTGAGCAGCCGATAAGACAAAATCGCGCGTCAACGGTTTAATTTCCGACCATTTTTCGGTATATTGAAAGAAATGAACTATTTTTTTTTGTATCTGTGCGGTATATACTAAAACAATTATTTTACTTCCACCTCGGTGAATAATTGTTAATTAATAATATGCTGCTCCTTGAGTTTATCCTTCCCTTATTGAAAGGCCATCTAAATTACAACTTCCACCTAGTAATACTGAACTGCAACTTCAACACAGTAATAATGGTCGAAACGAAATTCATTCTTACTTTCTGATCATGATACCACTACTTTTGCTTTTTGGCAGTCTGACTACTGAGCCCTTTGACAAGAAAACAAGACCAACATGTCGGCAAACGAACCGTATTTTTTGAACGTAACCGTGGAGAGTCCTGCAAGTCCCACAAGTCAATTCACTTCCCTTGAAGAACGAAATACTCTTGAGCTAACACAAGCTGTGATTCTGTGCACCGTGTTGGGCGTCGCCAGTGTTCTTGGAACACTTGGGAACTTATTAGTCTTAACTTCCATCATCAAGTTTGATTATTTGAGAGAAATTCCTGACTTTTTTATTTTTAGCTTGTCGTTGTCTGACTTTCTTGTCACAGCAATCTTTCAGCCCTTGCAAGCTTACAAAGTCACACATTTGATTCAAGTCTCCGGGATTGTAGCATTTTCGGAAATAACGAGTCTTCTCGGGCATATCTCACTGATTGCATCCATTTCAAACATGTTTGGAGTAACTGTGGAACGCCTGATTTCCATTCGCTTCCCTTTGAAGTATGATTTCCTAGTGACTAAATTTCGAGCCAAAGTCACCATAATCTGCATCTGGATTTTTTCGTTATCCTATGGAACAGTCTGGACACAGGACCTTGCTCCAAAAGAATACATGGCCATTTATTTCGTCCTGGTCCTCGTTGGAACAGCATCGATCTATTTTTACATATTTCTCATCGCCAGACGACTCGAAGGCAGAATGGTTCAGACACAAAGAGAATCAACAGACGCTGGAATTCCTAACAGACGCCGAGAGAGAAAAGCTGCAAAAACCATTGCAACCATTCTAGGGGTTGCAGCTCTATGCTGGCTTCCTCTTTTGATCGTTCCAAACGTTCTCCCCGAGAATTTGGATCATGCAACATTCATGAAAATTTTCTTTTCTCTTCAGACTTTGTCGGTTTGTAATTCCTCGATCAATCCTTACATTTATTGTGTGAGAAGTTCCAGGTATTCCGTAGCGTTTACCAAGCTGCTTGGGTTACAAAAAATTTTTAACTACAAAGTACAAGCTAAGGACACCAAAGGTTTGTCCGTTTGTCGTACTCAAGGCGACGTTCCAAAACCAGATACTCAGGCCCCTCAGAAAGACATCAAAGATGTCGCTTTGTAATGAAACAAAGCAGAGAGAAACCAAAAGTTTTACGAATTTTAAATAATTTCTGCCTCTACCTGTGATTCGATGGACTTTTCGCAACTCTGGGAGTAATTGCATACATATCAAATTGAAAGCACTTTACCACAAGATTATCAAGTTCAGTCGAATCAGAAGACACGACAGATCGCAGGAAGGCAGGAGGGCAAACTTTGAATTTTCCATACAGCTGTGCATTAGTAGCATGATTTTCACCAAACGCAGGTAGCGTCCGGTTGTTCACAAGAGTGCAGAAAAACAAAAGGCCAACAGAACTAATGCAACTGGGAAGCGAAGACAGGCCATGAAGTCAAGGGTAAGCAAGCCACTGTCTGCTGACACCATCCTTTGCCCTCACTGCCGTCTTTTCTTCAGGGCTAGGATTGGAATGCGCTCGTACGTTAGAAGATCTCCTTGACCTCTAGATGACTATATCGTCTCCGTCAGAAAGGCTAACATCCTGCGTCTGGTTGTCATCTTTACAGCTTGTCTCACGTCCTTGACAAGGATCACTTCCTTAAGAAAAAACCAAAAATACCGTGATGCATTCTACAAGAACTACATATGAACTGTTTTGTGAATCAATCGTAAAACTACGACAGCGATGAGAATTAGATAAAAGAGTTATCGGCTGTGAATATCGTTTTCATATTCAAAAGAGTTATCGTTGCAAAGAATCCTCTAATTAAAATTTTAATTGTCAGTAGAGTATCTGCAGACCTTCCTGTCTAAAACTGTCGTTTACTTTGCTGGAAAATCTGAGTTTGACGACGACGCAGCTGAATAACTGTTTTCATATGACCAAAGCCTGACATGGCCTGACAATACATAAGGGCGTGATTATGAACGAAAAAATCCGGAAAATATCTTTCTGCAGGAAGTTCAGCATACCAAGTGAAATTTATGGCACCCAAAAGAGCACGACTATTGCGCGGAATTGGAATGAGTTGCGACACTAAAAAAAATTACATCATTTTTCGAAAAGAAGCGTAGCAATGCACCAATCACTTTTCTATTGTGGTTAATACAAGGATCATTAGCACTGAGGCGCATTTCTGTAATACCGCACATTTAGCGGTCTTTAGGATTTACAACCTCTATAATGTTACAGTGAGCGTTTAGTTGCGCTGTGACGCGCACCTGCATCGAAACGCGGACAAAATATTTATTTTGAGACGCGAAATTCATCTCAAAATTAGGTTTTCTCTGTGTTAGACTTTGATGCACTACAAAAAAGTTGATTGTTAAATTAGAAAAAAAGTTAAATAATACTAGTTTTTTAAAGAACTCTATCTTTAGCAGTCAACTATGTGAAAAAATAAATAAATAAGAGATTAAATAAAAATAAATAACGCCTTAACTTAGCCCTTTGGTGGCCGGTTGCCGCGCCAAATCGTCTCAGTTTGAATAAGAGGTTCTCCACTATAGACGCGGCCGCTTGGATTTTGATCAGCATTGGGGTAAGAGCCTGAGTTTCGATTGGTTGATTGGGAAGAAAACCCTGAAACCGCGACAACCGGGCAATGAATGATAATATGACTCAGAGATCTCAGAATATTTCACCAGCTTGAGAAGTATTGAATTAAAAAATAATGACAAACTGAAACAAGGAGGCTCCCATGATATGAGGTTCACCAATCATGGCTGTGAATGTTTTGTCGTCGTGACATTTACTTTTGAATGGAACAGGATGATCCTGAATGATTCTCGTGGGAGCGCAGATTTTAGTTAACCGATGGAACCGATTGAGCCAGTGAGATCAATGATTTAGTTGACACACGAAATTTTCAAGTCGAACATTTGCGTTTCATGGTAAAGCAAAGCTCTTAAATCGATTTAGGTAGGACTGCACTTTTTTCCCGTTTCGCCTGGTGATGGAAAAGGGGAGGAGAACAAATCGAGTATTTGTCCTCGATTACTGAACGACTCTTTGTCACGACTAGAATCACATTAAAAATGTCTAAAAATGGATCGGTCGTTAGACCCTTGTAAAAAAGTCCACGTTTGATCCATCAACTCTTTACAACTTTCCGTTAGTCTGTATTATTAGCAGTGAGAACATTTGAGATAATCGACGCTGGTAACTCTTGGCGGTAAAAAGGTTAAGAAAATACATTACTTCTCTCTCCAAGGAAAACAATCTAACTGGGGTGCCCCTTCCCCCCTTACCTTCCCCTACCCTGACGGGTAAGAAAATACTGTGTTGACTTGGTGTAAAACATAGGCGAATAACTGAAAAAATATTTGGTGTTTGGATTAAAACTTGAAGCATTCATCAAACTTTTTTTCTTCATAGTCAATTTGGTTTAGGTTTTTAATTATTGTATAGTGCGAAAATGCCGTTGACAAAGTGAAATACGTTTTAGGAATCACAATAGCAATGACTAAATTACATTTTATTTCTCATTGGAAAAAATCTATTGGGAAAGTGTAAAAAGTCTTCATATTTCCCTTCCTTCTGTTTTTGTCAAAGAAAAACTAAACACACAATGACTAGAAATTTTCATGAAAGGGGCGGAAGATATATAATAAAAACTTCTGAAACGACAAAATTTGAAATTATTGAGCTATATTTATACCCTACCAGGTTCTTAAATTTCCGTTAACCTGAATAGAACAACCATCATTACAACACTACCAGGTTCCATCTAGATTTCAACCGTCTAACTTCTCGTATATGTCGTGACAAACGATCTTTGATTGTTCAAAAATTGATTTACAAATTTAGCAAAAAAACAACCAATGGTGTCACCTACTGATTAAAAGAGGTTTGCTTCTTCATCCTTTCATGGCCTCTCTAAACGACGAGGAAACGTAATTGTTAAAAAAAAAGTCAACAAGACATAATACGAAAAAAAAATTAGGCCTGGCATGTTATTAAATTCTGATTAAAACTTTGAAGTTATACTCAGTCAACCAATTTTCTATCTAAGCACTTCCCTTTTCTCAATGGTGATTCACCTTTTTTGGTTGTGCTGAACAGCAAGGATTCTCTCGATGAAACTTTACTAGGCTGAAGGAAACATTCCAACTGTTTTGTAAATCTGCTGACAAGTCAAAAGGAAGGTAAAATGATTCACTTTCCATTATACGGAGGAGAAGAGGAAAATGTTCCGCTGTCAAGAACGATGAAGACGACACCTCCAGTTGCATGGCCAATGTAGATATGTTTATTTCCATAAATGCAATTTTATCAATCACTTCCCTGTTAGGGAACATTCTGATTGTCATCGCTCTTCATAAAGATTCTTCTCTTCATCCGCCATCAAAGCTTTCATATCGTTGTTTGTCGTGTACGGACCTCTTGGTTGGACTTATTTCACGGCCGATGTATATCATTTATCTTGCTTCCTCGATCAGAAAGAATCAGATGTTGTGTTGGATAAATGAACATTTGGCCAAAATTTTCAGTGGCATACTGTGCGGCGAATCTATCCTCATTTTAACCGCAATAAGTGTGGACAGACTCCTCGCTCTATTACTGAGATTAAGGTACAGACAAACTGTGACGTTAACACGGGTTTGTCTTCTCGTGATATTTTCTTGGATGATGAGCTCTGTAATTGCTTTCTTTATTTCGTTTCATGAGCGCTTTTTCTTCGTTGCTTGTTGTATGTGGATAGGAGTATGTTTAGCCGTCTCGTCATTTTTTACCTTAAAATTTACGCCGCCCTTCGCCGTCAACAAGCTGAAATTCAAAGTCACCAACAACATTCAGGGGCGACTTTGAACATAGCGTGATACAAAAAAACTGTGGCTAGTGCAAAGTGGATGTATTTAACACTCATAGTTTGTTATCTGCCATACACAGTTGTTACTGCTATCAATACGTCAAGAAGGGAACCTCTACAGTGTGGTTTGGCGGCTTGGAACATAACTGAATCGTTGGTTTTTCTTAACTCAACGCTAAACCCATTTTTGTACTGCTGGAAGATGCGCGTGGTGAGACAAGCAGTGAAGGACACGCTAAGACAACGGTTTTGCGTATCCCGAAGCTTTGTATTGAGTTTTTACTGCTGAGAGCGTTTTTCATTTCGTGCTTTTTGAAAAACTTGAGATAGATTACAACCCAAGGACACTAAAAAGTTTGAACTCGCTTGAAATTAAAACGAAAGGGGAAAATGTTTGTGAATAAGTGATAAATTTGTGGAAGTCATCACGGATACTTGATACAGGTTATAAACTTGTATTTCCACTGAAAATCAATTACGGCAAAGTTTTTGGCTCTGCTTAGGAGGGGTGGGGCTTGAATTAATATAAGAATATTCGTGCACCATGGTGACCGCACGTTTTCTTGCTGGTTTTTTGCTGGGTTCATTTAAGAACCTAAAGGAAAGTGAGCAAAAGCAGAGCTCGTATTTTCCGTTTGCCGCAGCCTGGAGCGTTAGTCTTAAATTCATTACTGAGTGACAATAAATCTAACTGGCATGGAGTCCAATTTGATCTGTAATTACGAGAAGATAAAAAAAAAATCCGATTTGTTTAAGAACCACGAATATTGTTCAAAACTGAATTTGGCAACACAAAGTCGTGTTACCAATTTATCAAGACAAAGTCAACTATTCAATGCCTTGGCCTATAGGTAGACTTTTTTCCACGGTAAAATAAACAGCGCACCTCACATGACATGACACGTACACTGTCCTATGAGCGCGTCAATCGAATTGCCGATAACCAATCATCTTCAAGGTTTTTGTTATAAATTTGATCAGAGAAGATGAACATGACGTTCACGCCAAACATCAAAGGGTAAATATTGAATCTCCCCGCTGTTTGCGTTTTAGTGAATAAATTTGCGTTAGCTTTGAACAAGAGAGTTTTGTCAAATTGCTGAAAGGTTGATTTAAGAATTAAAAGTAAAGTTGTAACATCATTGTTCTTTTTTTCTGTCTTCTGTTTCCCTCATTCCCAATTTAAAAGCAAAATAGTCTCCTCCAATTACCAGCTAAAGTAAAATAACTACTTTTCGTCGAAACGTTTTATGCCGGCAGCTGCCTGATAAATTGAAGACATGTCTATCAAGATCTGGAACCGCTGGCTGGCTTTGTTGACAATGATAATGGAAAATCTGCGACTGAGTCAATAATATTTCCAAGAAAAGCGATGTTTACCTCCGAACTCGGGTGATAACACCTGAATGAACTTCAGAATTATATACATAGAAGACCTTGAGGCATACTCCATATGTATATCTTGTTTTTTCATTCGTAGCAGCTCTCACGATATACTGCCCACAAACCCTTTTCCAGAGGACTTAACGTGAGTCTATTACAACGACTGAAGTATTTGATTTTACTAAAGTGAACTTGAGTATTGCATCAGATCGTATAGAAGATAAATAGATTTAAAAATTATTGTATTGTGAAACTTCTTCTCGAGATAGTGTCATAGTTGTGCCATTTCCGCGTTTCTGAGATGAAAGTATTTAACATTTTTTTCCGCGTTTCTGAGATGAAAGTAGTTAAAATTTTTTTTCCAGTTTTGACTGGACGAAATATCCTCACCATAGGAAAATTTATATCTACAAATTCACAGTTTGATCTCAATGGATCAATATTTCCTCGAGAAGGAAAAAAATTCATTATTACTAAAGCAATAATCAAACATGCTTATCGTTGGCGATAGCGGGTGTTTTGTCGAGACGGAAAGTAAAGATAATAAGGAATTCATATAATTCTAAAAGGGAACTTAACAGACGGTAATCAATTTGCCCTAAATCATTTGAATAATGTAACCAGATTCTGATTCCCTATTGATTGAAGTTAACTTATCTACATATCTACCGCATTTTTCTCACAAATTTACAGGAACATGGCTCAATCTCTTCTTTCGTGAAAACGAAATGCTCATATGTAATCTTTCTCTCCTTAGTGTAATTAAAGAGGCCTTCTTGGTGTGTAAAATCCACACAATTAATGGAGAATGCAACCTTTTGCTCCAAAGTTCTTCAGGATCTTCGGCCCATATGGATGATATATTTTGCAATTTCTTTAAATGCAATTTTGAGTACCACAGCCACTTTGGGAAACATCGTGATTTTCGTGGCTCTCGGTCGGGATAATCAGCTTCATATGTCAACAAGGCTTCTCTTTCGTTCTCTGGCACTAACGGATCTCGGTGTTGGACTTATTTCGCAGCCTTGTTTTGTGATCTACCTTCTTTTGGTCGTTACAAAAAGGTTAAATGATTGTGAAAGAACTGAAAGTGTAATGCAGGTATCTACAGCTCTCCTTTGTAGCATTTCACTTTGCACATTAACCGCAGTCAGTATAGACAGACTTCTTCTTCTTAAGCTGGGGCTAAGACACAGATGTGTTGTAACCGTAAAGCGAGTGAAAGAAGTCGTTTTTCTTTCGTGGACGGTGTTTCTTTCGATTGGAGTGTTATACTTTTTGAACACAACTATCTTCACTATGACTGTTTGCGCGACTGTTCTGCTATGCCTTCTAGCGTCGGCGTACTCCTACATTTCAATATATTTCTCCTTACGATGTCGAATTGCTCGAATTTTGCAACAGAATGCTCACGATCAACGCAAGGTCTTCCGGCCACGAAATTTGTTAAGGTATAAAAGGACAGTCTCTACCTCATTATGGGTTTACTTTATACTGGTGGTGTCCTATCTGCCATTCGTTCTTGTACAGGTGACAAGGACTCGCCTTGGAGATAGCCGGTCCATTGTTATCGCAGAAGGATGCACTACATCTCTAGTTTATCTTAATTCCACACTGAACCCGTTCATTTACTGTTGGAGGATTAGAGAAGTGAGGAAAGCGGTTAAAACAATGGTTCAACGAATCGGTTTGTTCTTTCTCCGAATGGTTACCGCGGTGCTTCCATAATTTATTGAAAATTGTTGGGCTTTTTAGGCTTGAAGAAAATAAGGGAGTGAGAAAAAAGATAGTTGATGTAAAGCATACTATTGCGAAAGATCCGCTGCTGAGGTTAGGAGAGGTGAGGAACAGGGATGGCTCCGCGGGTAGAATTCAAGATTGCTCGCCAGTCGATTTCGCGGTCGGTGTTTCGAAAGGAAGACTGGCAGCTCCGAATGAAAAAAAAATTATGCTAACGAACATCTGCTCAATACACACTGAAAAGTGATCCACTGTCCATCAATCACAAATGTGCTTCAACGAGATAATACCAGAAAGACAATACAAGCTTATCTAAGTTAATCAACATCTTGCAATTTAAATTCGTATTTACAGAAATAGTTAGGGTGATGTTGGAATAAGTACGAAAACAACTGAGAGTCTTTTCAAGGTGTCATTTAGGGGTGGGCATATTTAAACAGCTGATGTGAAAAAGGAATATTATATGGCAATTTGATTTAATCAGAAAGATGCCACTTTTTAAGCCCGGGTGTTGAATACAGAAACAAGATATTCGTTTTGTCTTCTGCGTAGGACGAGGAGGATATTTGAGAACCCAACGAAGATTCAAAGCTCAGATCTTGAATTTACGGTCCGTTTCTCTGCTACTGTGGTAAATAGTGAACTTAGGCATATATTTGGCACGTACGTAGTAAGTGTCCTGAGTACTTCTGAAAACTGACATTTAATTCCTCGTGGGTGAACCAAGATATTTTCTTTGTACTGCTCCCGCGACAAAAAAAAAAAAACACTTACTGCATTATCTGCCATAAGAAAATTTTTGGTCTTTCTACAGTCTGGACTGAAATAATTGCAGTTTTTTCTATGTTTTTTTTTTTCATCTAATATTCATAGCTTTATGCAATTCCCTTCCTTCACATCTTAACTGACTTCCTTCGGGGCGTATCTCATATATCAGAGAGCTCGAGCACGGATGATTTTTTTGCGATGCAAGCGTCTCATGGAATTGAACTTGTTGTCTTTTCTTCTGTTCAGGTTTTTGCTTTTTTTTAAAGGAGTTAGATCGAAAGTTAAAGAATCAAAAGAGTCTTTTTGAAATCATCTGTCGAATAAAGCTTTTTAGTTTCATACTAAGCGCCCATGATATGATAAACTATAAATAAAATTCAGGGACATATTTCCGTCATTACTCTTTCCATGTACAAAAAATAAATCTAAATGAGCTACACATGCATTTTCCTATGAAACTGACAAAACATATTCCCGAGTTACATATAAATGCCTTTTTTCACTGAAAGCAGAGCCATTTTCTTAATTTTCCCTCCACCACTTGCCTCACTTCACGCAGCTTCCAGCAATAAAGAAATGGGTTGAGCAATGAGTTGATATAAACTACTGTGGCAGCAATATTCCAAGCGATTACATTTGCTGAGGTTTTTCCATAGACAATACTTACAGCAACTGTAACAGTGTATGGTACATAACAGACTACCAAAGTTAGATTTACACACAATGCACCCGAAACTGTTCTCTTATATCGTTCCATGTTCATGAAGGAAACACCACCACGATTGGTGTTTTGTGTATTTTCGTGTATATGCGCTTGTTTTTGATGGAGAATGGTGTATATTTTGGCATAACAACAAGTTGAGGTACACAGGCAAGATGCGATACATATGCAGCATAACGAAAAGAAAAAGCGCTTGTTAAAAAAATATGTCATAGCAAGTGCAAAATTTGAGATCCAAGATGTTATTACAAACGTAAGGACGCGCTTAAAACTGACAACGGTTCTGTACCTCAATCCCAATAACAGAGCCAAAAGCCTGCCAACGCTCATAGCTGTCAACGTGGTGATAGATTCTCCGCACAAGAGAGCGCTTGAAATGTATGCTAAAGTCTCAGATAGTCCACAAAACCAGTTCCATTTCTTGTTAGCGATCGTGAAAAGATAAACAATGTACACCGGCTGTGAAATAAGGCCAACGCAGAGATCAGTGCTCGAAAGACAACGAAACAGAAGCTTCGATGGCGGATGTATCGTTAAAACATCCTGAAGGGCGACAACGATTAAAACATTCTCAAACAGCACGGAGACCGAGAGAATAAAATTGACCGGAACAAAAAAATAAGGATTGAATATGAGCTTAGTTCCTTCATTCCGGTCCACATTTATCGGACATGAAGATAGCTGAAAAGTCAAATTACTCATTTTGGTTTCAGAATCAGAAAAAAATTATCACAGTCGCTGAATGCTGTGCCATTGAATGCTGAGGGAGGGGGGTACTTCTCCCAACAAAGTTCAATAAGGAGGTCATGCTGACTGACATCCAATAACAAATACTTTTGAAAAGTGAGTAATGGGACAGTCTTTTTTATGTTAATAAACGTCAGTTATCGGGAGAAGTATCTTCAGTAATTTATTTTTGATGCAATATTCTTTGATCCTTCTTTTGGCGATAAAAGAATTGTAAAATTTAAATAACGCAAAATCAAAAATAACAGAAAAAAAGATAAATTAATTCCATCTTTTGGATTACTTTTTTGTTTCAATCCAAAATGATGAGTAATGAATCAATTAAAAAATCTAATATTCAGGACAGAAAAGGGAAATTGATATTGGGTCAGTGAACGAAATTTTAAGTCATTGTTTGTTCAGGTGACTAAATAACCGACCTTATTGCTGACTAACGTAAATGAAAATACCTGAAAAAGCTGAGCTAATTGTGTTTGACAAATGCACTTTAAGGATCTATGTATAGACTACTGATTTTAGTTGATCTTTATACAAGGTTCCCCACGGGGTGGAGAGAGATTTCAAATGGACACCCTTTTGCAACATCATGTGTATTCTAAAAAAGATTTTGACTGGAAATATATAAAGTTAGCACACATGTGATTGTCAACCTCTTAAAACCAAATCTCTTCTAAAGATCCACAAAATAGCCGCTTTGACGAGCCAGGAAAACTGTTTGCCATGATAATTATTTCCCAAAAATATTTTCCTGTATTATCGTGGCACTGGCTCAAGGCTCACTGGGCTTGGTAGTTGTGGCCTGCAAGCAGAGGCCTCTTTTCCTCGTATTTAGCGCTGAATACAGAGGCCTCTACTTGCAGGGACGCCTAGTTCTCATTTCAATCTATAAGCAGGGTTTTGAAGAAGAATCAGAATAGATGGCAAAAATTAAGGAGTAGGCGAAGGACGGTTTACTCTCACTAAAAGGTGAAGCCTTCTTGTTATATTATTCCTTTCATCGTCCTTCTGGTGCTCTGGATGTATGATGTCAACAAAATTAACTATTTGAAAAACATTGTTTTTATTGTTGATCACAGTGACTTCGGCCCGAATACTTAATGAACAAAAGAGAAGAAATAAAGCTGGAAATGTGATAAATCAGGACATTGTGATTCAAATATACCCCCTAGTTCTAGCAAAAGTAACTTAATCGAGCCATAGTATGTTTAGCTTGCATACGATATTGACACATAATATGAAAGTAATTAATAAAAGAACTTGCTTAGAGGGAAAAAAGCTTACCAAAGAAGACCTGTGAGGAAGTCTTGGCGCGCTCACTTAGGATAATAAAAATAATGATGATAATAATTATAAACGCGGTTTGTGGAGGACTTTGGTCAGACTGCATTAAGAAGTTTAAAAATTTTGGAGGATATTTTTACAGATGCACACAATTTTAGAATTCAGTAGGTATTCTCTGTAAAACTACAACTGTAAGTGAGAGCCTTTAAGGCGTCAGCTTAACAGTTTACAAACAACGTTGAGCGTTGAAAGCAATCTGGTATTGTGTCGGTTTACTTCATTAAGCTCTGTGGTTGGTCCACAAAAATCGCGTCACCGATTCGACCAATGAGGTTCAAAGCTGAAACCAATCACGACTTGATCACCGGTGCTTTATCACGCTTCAGGGAGTTTGCTTGTTTCCATTTTGAGTTCTTACACGCTACTTGTAAAATTAACCTTTATTTTAACTTGATGTCCTAATTACTTTGGCTTTAGTCTTTCGTATATCAATCGAAAAGCGCTTCCAAACCGCTTAACAAACTTTCAACTGTATCTTATTTTCACAAAGTCAATTAAAACTACTAACTTCCGCTCTAGTAGGAGGGCTTTGTATTTGATGTTATGATGAGGAAAAAAATTGTCTGAAAATGTCCATCACTGTTCGTCTTATTTCTCTTAGTGTCCAAAAGTACAAAACTGGGTTCAAAGACGAGTTTAGAAAAACCAACACTCCAGCAATGTTCCAAATGATAGCTTTACAGTTTGATATTCCTTCAAGTGAAATAATAGTAGTCGTGACAGTGTAAGGGAGATAACACACTGATAATGTTAAATGTATACAAAGTGCACTTAAAACAGTCTTCTTGTACCGCGCCAAGTTTAAAGAAGCTGTAGAATTGGAATAATGTTCCTGTATTTGCGCTTGTTGGCGGCGAATTTGGAAATAAATTTTCAAGTAACAACAAGAAGATATGCTTAAGAACAGCCATAGCCATATGCAGGAGCCCATAAAGAAAAATTCTTTGTTCCACAAATAAGTCAATGCAAAAGTGAAGTTTACAATCCATGAAGATATGATCAATGAACGGACACGTTTTAAAGTTACAATCTGCCTGTATCTCAGCCTGAACAGCAAAGCAAAGAGCCTGTCCGTACTTATAAGAGTCATTGTGTTAATAGATTGTCCGCACAATACTGCACTTGTAATGTAAGCTAAGCTTTCAGTTACTTCACAAACGTCACCCACTTTGTTAGCGATCATCTTGTGATAAACAATAAATATGGGCTGGGAAATCATTCCTACCAAGAGGTCTGTACACGAGAGCCAACGAAGTAAAAGTTTTGATGGTGGATGGAGAGAAGATTCTTTACAAAGGGCGACGAGGATGATGAAGTTTCCAGGCAGAGCAGTGATGGATAGAATTGCGTTCACGTAGATAAAAATGTGAGAATTGAATTTACATTTGACATCCTCGCTCTCTTCAGCGGAACTCAACAAGCACACGGATAATTTTACGGAGTCTTCCTTTCCTCGTGACGTGAAGTTTGACATTTTATAAACCTTAATAGATCAATCCTTCTTGTGATCTCCGAACAACTCCAACCGGCAGCAAAAGTACTGCGATAGAAATGCCCCCAAAACCTCAAATGGATATTTTGAAACGAAATGGCACAAATTAAATATAGGGGATCGCTTCAGGAAATTTATTGTACTTATCAATAATTTAAACAGCCCTGAAGGGACTTGACCACCTGCCACTATTCTCAGTAAATCTTTACTTCCTTTTTAAATTAGTAAGTCACCAAGTAAGATTAACCAAGTAAGATTAATCAATTGAAAAGCAGGAGAACAACAAATCCGTTGAGTCCCTGAAAAGGACTGAGCAATTTTGGATGCTGTTGGAAAGGCATGCGACCTGCCAAACTAGCAAAAAATATGGGAGACAAGTTTACCAAGATGACAATTTTTTTTAATTTTTTAAGCTTTGTGAAATAATTAATACACGTAAATGGTCAAGTTATTTTTAATCAATTATGTGGAAAATTTATTGATAGTTTTATGCAAATCATGGTCTTTTCTAAAATTAAAAATTTATGTCACTATGTGTATATTTCTGAAAGGTGTCTTTGATGTTGGGCATATAACCCATAATATTTTCCTAGCTATTTATTCACTAGCTTTGACTATATAATTTAACAATACCTGTGGTGGTAATTCTGTCAGAACATTTTTAGCTAACTTGGTTTCCTGGATATTTGTTCACTAGCTTTGACTGTATAATTTAAAAATAATTGTTGTGGTAATTCTGTCTAAGTATTTTTAGCTAAATTAGTTTGAAAAATGGATATTTTAGGCTATGGTGACCTATGAGCATACAAAAGTAACCAAAATGACTATTGTGTTTATTGCAAGGGATTCTGTAGATATTTTTTAAGTTTATGGAGAGACTGTTGCTAACTTTGGTTTTATCGCTTCAGTCAAATAGAATCGCTTTAAGTTGCCTTAGTCGCCTTAAGTCACCTTATGTCACCTTAAATCGCCTAAAGTCGCAATGTTTTTTCTGCCAATTTTGCTTAAGTCGCCTTAAATCGCCCAAAGTTACGGCGACTTAAGGTCCCAGAGTAGGCCTTAAAGTTACTGTAATTAAGATAACTTCAATTTCCGTACAGAGGAAACTGCGGAAACATTTGAAACGAGTGTAAATAATGCGAAGAGCACTTAGCAGGTCCATCATAAACCAACCATAAAACTGTATTTACAAAAACAAGAATATTAACGTGAGCCAAGCAGTTAGCGCTCTCGCTTTCTTTATCACTAAATGCGAAACACGCAGAGAGGTAACTCGTCTCTTCTTCTCTGTGCTGTGAAGAGTTGATCATTTTTCCTTTATTTTTTTTTTTTAACCGGTCAAGAGGATCCCCAAACCACTAAAAGTTTCCCTTCTGTTTGGGAAGGTTTACTGTGTAGAATCCGTTGCATTTCGCTCAGTTATCAAAAGAACTAAAAGTTAAAAAAAAAAAAGGGAAACTGCTTGTATATGAAATTGACAGTTTCATAGGAATAGACATTGAGTTTAGGTTATGATTACCTACCTCGGTCAGTTAAATAATACCGTTATCTTATTTTGAGTTTTCAAAATGAAAGAAACCGCGTTTTCTTTGTACTATGTAAAATTGAAATTGACAGAAATGCACTGCGGATTCAGTATCAGAAAATAGAGTAGGCCTTTAAGTTACTGTAATTAAGATAACTTCAATTTCCGTTCAGAGGAAACTGCGGAAACATTTGAAACAAGTGTAAATAATGCGAAGAGCACTTAGCAGGTCCATCTTGTGCAAACTAATTTGTAACAACCTGAAAGAGACTAGTATAAAGTTCTGTTATGTAACTCACAGATTGTAGAAATGCAAGATTGCTTATTTTTTTACACTCATGTAAGTCTTAGAAGAACTGGTTATATTTGTGTACTTTGATAAAGGAAATCAGTAAATTTTGCGTTCAGTTGTGGAATAAAGTTATCACCTGTGTTTTCTACAGCTGGTGACGATAGTTTCATTTTTCCTCAGTGGGCGATTGCGGTCAAAATTTTCCCTGACTCTTTTTCCATCTACTCAAACGATGCTTTCAAAAGTGCTAATCCAGGCTTTATACAGAATGCGAACTCATCACCTTTGATCCGTCAGAAAATGGTCCAGGCTATCATCAAGCTGTAAAAAGCTCAGTGTTTAAGGCTATGGGGGGACAACTCCCCCTCTTAAAAGCATACCTAACTAAAAATTTGGTCGGGGCTGATGGTTAAAAGAAAGACCTAAGGTTTAAAAGCGTAAGAATCTACGAGGACCGGAAAACTACCCAATGCAGTATTCAGTTAAGGACTGTCAAGCTTGTGAGGTGCACGCAATCGATTAAGACTGGTACTTATAATATATGAAATACTTTTAACGGCAACGGGCCATTCTTACTGCTACTTATACTTGGTTACACCTAAAGATATGTTTCAGTTTAGTCGGAAAAAAAGCCAGTTGGCCGATTCCTCGGATCAGGTGATGCCATTTGATGTTCCTGATATGAAATTAATTTTCTCAGAACGCTGGTATCCTTCAGTTTTTTTGTATTTATTTTTATTTCATTTGAGATGAGTGAAAAATTCTCATCAATCTAAGCTATAATTTACTGATTACATGTAAGTTACATTTGGCAATGAGGTCAGATTGTCTATATCCGTGTAAAAGGTGATAAAAACTGATATTTATATCTGCATAAACTGTTTACATTCCTGTTTACATTGCCCCGTTATGAGGCAATGAACTGCAAGCTATCTATCATCATAACAGATGATAAGAGCTACGGATTAAAAAGGGCACATTACAGTAAACCTAGATTAAAAAAAGTTATTTTTCCCATGCCCTGAAGCAGTCTTTCTCAGTAGCTAAAATATAGTGACTTTAATTTTAGTTTTCCATAAGCGATCCACAGTCCCATGCTTTAGCATAATTCCTTCATTTCGTTGGGTATCAATACAGGATCAATTTGAGCATCACTTTCATGTTGTTATCATTTTGGGGGCTGTAGAAGTCGTCGTTTGGTGTCGTCTCATTTCCCGAACAGTTGTTGGTTGTCAAACCATCTTTGCATGTCACAAAATGAAAACTCGTACTTCCCGCGAGGTAAAATTACATACATGTATATATACATACCTTTGTTATAATTACCAACTTGGGCTTTTCGGTTACAAGGTCTAACAACAATATTTAAAATACATATAAGTTTAAAAGGAGAAAGAATAACCAGCAAATAATGCATGTTATGGCTACAATCAATTACAAAAGACCTAAGAATACAATTAAAAAATGAAGTTATACTCAACACAAATGTTCTCCGCCTAATAGCTTCTGCGCTAAACGACGCCTGGGGCGATTCACATTGTCCGCAGCTTTCAAATTACTAGAAATACAGTTTCAAAGTTTTCATCTTATATGTGAATGAACGTTGTCCATCTGACAGAAGACAACGAGGGATGTGTAAAAGATTGAATGATCGCGTATTCCTAGTATGAATTCGAGAACGAGGTACAAATATATTGTATCAAAGCTCATGATAGGCAAAACCAATCTCTCAATGTGTTTTTGACGGCTTGTCTCACTTCTCTTATCTTCCAACAGTAAAGAAATGGGTTCAGCGTCGAATTCAAGAAAACAAACACTCCAGTGATGCTCGAGCTAGTGGCACCACAGTATGGAGACACTCCGTTTGAAATATTTACAACCGTTGTTATGGTATATGGTAGATAACAAACGACAAGCGTAAAGTGTATCCACATAGTGCTGGAAACAGTCTTTTTGTACCGCGCTATGTTTAGGGTCGCCCCAGGGTGAGACTGAAAACGTTGCACTTGCGATTGTTGGCGACGAAGAGCGACATAAATTTTCAGATAACAAAACGAAGATACAGCTAAACACATTACAATCCCCGCACAAGAACCAAGAAAGAAATAAAGCTCGCGCCACAAGAAACTTAAAGCAAATACGGTGCTCGTTGTCCAAGAAATTATCGCCAGAGACCTAACTCTTTTTAAAGTGACAATTTGTCTGTATCTTAATCTTAGCAACAAGGCGAGAAGTCTGTCTATACTTATGGCGGTTAATACAGTGATAGATTCTCCACATAACATCGCACTTGAAATGTTGGCCAAACGTTCAGTTAGCAGACACAACGTCTGATTTTTTCTTGCAGTAAGATAAATGATACATATCGGCTGCGAAACAAGTGCAACCAGGAGGTCCGTGCAAGAAAGACAACGAAATAAAAGCTTCGATGGCGGATGAAGAGAAGATTCTTTTTTAAGAGCGATAAGAATCAGAATGTTTCCTAACAGCGAAGTGATGGATAAAATTGTATTTACAAAAACAAAAATATTAACGTGAGCCAAGCAGTTAGCGCTCTCGCTTTCTTTATCACTAAATGCGAAACACGCAGAGAGGTAACTCGTCTCTTCTTCTCTGTGCTGTGAAGAGTTGATCATTTTTCCTTTGTTATTTTTTTTTAACCGATCAGGAGGATTCCCAAACCAGTGAAAGTTTCCCTTCTGTTTGGGAAGGTTTGCCGTGTAGAATCCGTTGCGTTTGGCTCGGTTATCAAAAGTACTAAAAGTTAAAAAAAAAAAAAAAAAAGAAAAGGGAAACTGTTTGGATATGAAATTGACAGTTTCATAGGAATAGACATTGAGTTTAGGTTATGATTACCTACCTCGGTCAGTTAAATAATACCGTTATCTCATTTTGAGTTTTCAAAATGAAAGAAACCGCGTTTTCTTTGTACTATGTAAGATTAAAACTAACAGAAATGCACTGCGGATTCAGTATCAGAAAATAGAGTAGGCCTTTGAGTTTTTGTAATTAGGATAACTTCAATTTCCGTTCAGAGGAAACTGCGGAAACATTTGAAACAAGTGTAAATAATGCGAAGAGCACTTAGCAGGTCTATCTTGTGCAAACTAATTTGTAACAACCTGAGAGAGACTAGTATAAAGTTCTGTTATGTAACTCACAGATTGTAGAAATGCAAGATTGCTTATTTTTTTACACTCATGTAAGTCTTAGAAGAACTGGTTATATTTGTGTACTTTGATAAAGGAAATCAGTAAATTTTGCGTTCAGTTGTGGAATAAAGTTATCACCTGCGTTTTCTACAGCTGGTGACAATAGTATCATTTTCCCTCAGTGGGCGATTGCGGTCAAAATTTTCCGTGTCTCTTTTTCCATCTACTCAAAGGATGCTTTCGAAAGTGCTAATCCAGGCTTTATACAGAATGCGAACTCATCACCTTTGATCCGTCAGAAAATGGTCCAGGCTATCATCAAGCTGTAAAAAGCTCAGTGTTTAAGGCTATGGGGGGACAACTTCCCCTCTTAAAAGCATACGTAACAAAACATTTGGTCGGAGCTGATGGCTAAAAGAAAGACCTAAGGTTTAAAAGCGTAAGAATCTACGAGGACCGGAAAACTACCCAATGCAGTATTCAGTTAAGGACTGTCAAGCTTGTGAGGTGCACGCAATCGATTAGGACTGGTACTCATAATATATGAAATACTTTTAACGGCAACGGGCCATTCTTACTGCTACTTATACTTGGTTACACCTAAAGATATGTTTTAGTTTAGTAGGAAAAAAAGCCAGTTGGCCGATTCCTCGTATCAGGTGATGCCATTTGATGTTCCTGATATGAAATTAATTTTCTCAGAACGCTGGTATCCTTCAGTTTTTTTGTATTTATTTTTATTTCATTTGAGATGAGTGAAAAATTCTCATCAATCTAAGCTATAATTTACTGATTACATGTAAGTTACATTTGGCAATGAGGTCAGATTGTCTATATCCGTGTAAAAGGTGATAAAAACTGATATTTATATCTGCATAAACTGTTTACATTCCTGTTTACATTGCCCCGTTATGAAGCAATGAACTGCAAGCAATCTCTCATCATAACAGATGATAAGAGCTACGGATTAAAAAGGGCACATTACAGTAAACCCAGATTAAAAAAAGTTATTTTTCCCATGCCCTGAAGCAGTCTTTCTCAGTAGCTAAAATATAGTGACTTTAATTTTAGTTTTCCATAAGCGATCCACAGTCCCATGCTTTAGCATAATTCCTTCATTTCGTTGGGTATCAATATAGGATCAATTTGAGCATCACTTTCATGTTGTTATCATTTTGGGGGCTGTAGAAGTCGTCGTTTGGTGTCGTCTCATTTCCCGAACAGTTGTTGGTTGTCAAACCATCTTTGCATGTCACAAAATGAAAACTCGTACTTCCCGCGAGGTAAAATTACATACATGTATATATACATACCTTTGTTATAATTACCAACTTGGGCTTTTCGGTTACAAGGTCTAACAACAATATTTAAAATACATATAAGTTTAAAAGGAGAAAGAATAACCAGCAAATAATGCATGTTATGGCTACAATCAATTACAAAAGACCTAAGAATACAATTAAAAAATGAAGTTATACTCAACACAAATGTTCTCCGCCTAATAGCTTCTGCGCTAAACGACGCCTGGGGCGATTCACATTGTCCGCAGCTTTCAAATTACTAGAAATACAGTTTCAAAGTTTGCATCTCATATGTGAATGAACGTTGTCCATCTGACAGAAGACAACGAGGGATGTGTAAAAGATTGAATGATCGCGTATTCCTTGTGTGAATTCGAGAACGAGGTACAAATATATTGTATCAAAGCTCATGATAGGCAAAACCAATCTCTCAATGTGTTTTTGACGGCTTGTCTCACTTCTCTTATCTTCCAACAGTAAAGAAATGGGTTCAGCGTCGAATTCAAGAAAACAAACATTCCAGTGATGCTCGAGCTAGTGGCACCACAGTATGAAGACATTCCGTTTGAAATATTTACAACCGTTGTTATGGTATATGGTACATAACAAACGACAAGCGTAAAGTGTATCCACATAGCGCTGGAAACAGTCTTTTTGTACCGCGCTATGTTTAGGGTCGCCCCAGGGTGAGACTGAAAACGTTGCACTTGCGATTGTTGGCGACGAAGAGCGACATAAATTTTCAGATAACAAAACGAAGATACAGCTAAACACATTACAATCCACGCACAAGAACCAAGAAAGAAATAAAGCTCGCGCCACAAGAAACTTAAAGCAAATACGGTGCTCGTTGTCCAAGAAATTATCGCCAGAGACCTAACTCTTTTTAAAGTGACAATTTGTCTGTATCTTAATCTTAGCAACAAGGCGAGAAGTCTGTCTATACTTATGGCGGTTAATACAGTGATGGATTCTCCACATAACATCGCACTTGAAATGTTGGCCAAACGTTCAGTTAGCAGACACAACGTCTGATTTTTTCTTGCAGTAAGATAAATGATACATATCGGCTGCGAAACAAGTGCAACCAGGAGGTCCGTGCAAGAAAGACAACGAAATAAAAGCTTCGATGGCGGATGAAGAGAAGATTCTTTTTGAAGAGCGATAAGAATCAGAATGTTTCCTAACAGCGAAGTGATGGATAAAATTGTATTTACAAAAACAAAAATATTAACGTGAGCCAAGCAGTTAGCGCTCTCGCTTTCTTTATCACTAAATGCGAAACACGCAGAGAGGTAACTCGTCTCTTCTTCCCTGTGCTGTGAAGAGTTGATCATTTTTCCTTTGTTATTTTTTTTTAACCGATCAGGAGGATTCCCAAACCAGTGAAAGTTTCCCTTCTGTTTGGGAAGGTTTGCCGTGTAGAATCCGTTGCGTTTGGCTCGGTTATCAAAAGTACTAAAAGTTAAAAAAAAAAAAAAAAAAGAAAAGGGAAACTGTTTGGATATGAAATTGACAGTTTCATAGGAATAGACATTGAGTTTAGGTTATGATTACCTACCTCGGTCAGTTAAATAATACCGTTATCTCATTTTGAGTTTTCAAAATGAAAGAAACCGCGTTTTCTTTGTACTATGTAAGATTAAAACTAACAGAAATGCACTGCGGATTCAGTATCAGAAAATAGAGTAGGCCTTTGAGTTTTTGTAATTAGGATAACTTCAATTTCCGTTCAGAGGAAACTGCGGAAACATTTGAAACAAGTGTAAATAATGCGAAGAGCACTTAGTAGGTCTATCTTGTGCAAACTAATTTGTAACAACTTGAGAGAGACTAGTATAAAGTTCTGTTATGTAACTCACAGATTGTAGAAATGCAAGATTGCTTATTTTTTTACACTCATGTAAGTCTTAGAAGAACTGGTTATATTTGTGTACTTTGATAAAGGAAATCAGTAAATTTTGCGTTCAGTTGTGGAATAAAGTTATCACCTGCGTTTTCTACAGCTGGTGACAATAGTATCATTTTCCCTCAGTGGGCGATTGCGGTCAAAATTTTCCGTGTCTCTTTTTCCATTTACTCAAAGGATGCTTTCGAAAGTGCTAATCCAGGCTTTATACAGAATGCGAACTCATCACCTTTGATCCGTCAGAAAATGGTCCAGGCTATCATCAAGCTGTAAAAAGCTCAGTGTTTAAGGCTATGGGGGGACAACTTCCCCTCTTAAAAGCATACGTAACAAAACATTTGGTCGGAGCTGATGGCTAAAAGAAAGACCTAAGGTTTAAAAGCGTAAGAATCTACGAGGACCGGAAAACTACCCAATGCAGTATTCAGTTAAGGACTGTCAAGCTTGTGAGGTGCACGCAATCGATTAAGACTGGTACTTATAATATATGAAATACTTTTAACGGCAACGGGCCATTCTTACTGCTACTTATACTTGGTTACACCTAAAGATATGTTTCAGTTTAGTCGGAAAAAAAGCCAGTTGGCCGATTCCTCGTATCAGGTGATGCCATTTGATGTTCCTGATATGAAGTTAATTTTCTCAGAACGCTGGTATCCTTCAGTTTTTTTGTATTTATTTTTATTTCATTTGAGATGAGTGAAAAATTCTCATCAATCTAAGCTATAATTTACTGATTACATGTAAGTTACATTTGGCAATGAGGTCAGATTGTCTATATCCGTGTAAAAGGTGATAAAAACTGATATTTATATCTGCATAAACTGTTTACATTCCTGTTTACATTGCCCCGTTATGAAGCAATGAACTGCAAGCAATCTCTCATCATAACAGATGATAAGAGCTACGGATTAAAAAGGGCACATTACAGTAAACCCAGATTAAAAAAGGTATTTTTCCCATGCCCAGAAGCAGTCTTTCTCAGTAGCTAAAACATAGTGACTTTAATTTTAGTTTTCCATAAGCGATCCACAGTCCCATGCTTTAGCATAATTCCTTCATTTCGTTGGGTATCAATATAGGATCAATTTGAGCATCACTTTCATGTTGTTATCATTTTGGGGGCTGTAGAAGTCGTCGTTTGGTGTCGTCTCATTTCCCGAACAGTTGTTGGTTGTCAAACCATCTTTGCATGTCACAAAATGAAAACTCGTACTTCCCGCGAGGTAAAATTACATACATGTATATATACATACGTTTATTATAATTACCAACTTGGGCTTTTCGGTTACAAGGTCTAACAACAATATTTAAAATACATATAAGTTTAAAAGGAGAAAGAATAACCGGCAAATAATGCATGTTATGGCTACAATCAATTACAAAAGACCTAAGAATACAATTAAAAAATGAAGTTATACTCAACACAAATGTTCTCCGCCTAATAGCTTCTGCGCTAAACGACGCCTGGGGCGATTCACATTGTCCGCAGCTTTCAAATTACTAGAAATACAGTTTCAAAGTTTGCATCTCATATGTGAATGAACGTTGTCCATCTGACAGAAGACAACGAGGGATGTGTAAAAGATTGAATGATCGCGTATTCCTAGTGTGAATTCGAGAACGAGGTACAAATATATTGTATCAAAGCTCATGATAGCAAAACCAATCTCTCAATGTGTTTTTGACGGCTTGTCTCACTTCTCTTATCTTCCAACAGTAAAGAAATGGGTTCAGCGTCGAATTCAAGAAAACAAACACTCCAGTGATGCTCGAGCTAGTGGCACCACAGTATGGAGACACTCCGTTTGAAATATTTACAGCCGTTGTTATGGTATATGGTACATAACAAACGACAAGCGTAAAGTGTATCCACATAGCGCTGGAAACAGTCTTTTTGTACCGCGCTATGTTTAGGGTCGCCCCAGGGTGAGACTGAAAACGTTGCACTTGCGATTGTTGGCGACGAAGAGCGACATAAATTTTCAGATAACAAAACGAAGATACAGCTAAACACATTACAATCCACGCACAAGAACCAAGAAAGAAATAAAGCTCGCGCCACAAGAAACTTAAAGCAAATACGGTGCTCGTTGTCCAAGAAATTATCGCCAGAAACCTAACTCTTTTTAAAGTGATAATTTGTCTGTATCTTAATCTTAGCAACAAGGCGAGAAGTCTGTCTATACTTATGGCGGTTAATACAGTGATAGATTCTCCACATAACATCGCACTTGAAATGTTGGCCAAACGTTCAGTTAGCAGACACAACGTCTGATTTTTTCTTGCAGTAAGATAAATGATACATATCGGCTGCGAAACAAGTGCAACCAGGAGGTCCGTGCAAGAAAGACAACGAAATAAAAGCTTCGATGGCGGATGAAGAGAAGATTCTTTTTGAAGAGCGATAAGAATCAGAATGTTTCCTAACAGCGAAGTGATGGATAAAATTGTATTTACAAAAACAAAAATATTAACGTGAGCCAAGCAGTTAGCGCTCTCGCTTTCTTTATCACTAAATGCGAAACACGCAGAGAGGTAACTCGTCTCTTCTTCCCTGTGCTGTGAAGAGTTGATCATTTTTCCTTTGTTATTTTTTTTTAACCGATCAGGAGGATTCCCAAACCAGTGAAAGTTTCCCTTCTGTTTGGGAAGGTTTGCCGTGTAGAATCCGTTGCGTTTGGCTCGGTTATCAAAAGTACTAAAAGTTAAAAAAAAAAAAAAAAGAAAAGGGAAACTGTTTGGATATGAAATTGACAGTTTCATAGGAATAGACATTGAGTTTAGGTTATGATTACCTACCTCGGTCAGCTAAATAATACCGTTATCTCATTTTGAGTTTTCAAAATGAAAGAAACCGCGTTTTCTTTGTACTATGTAAGATTAAAACTAACAGAAATGCACTGCGGATTCAGTATCAGAAAATAGAGTAGGCCTTTGAGTTTTTGTAATTAGGATAACTTCAATTTCCGTACAGAGGAAACTGCGGAAACATTTGAAACAAGTGTAAATAATGCGAAGAGCACTTAGCAGGTCTATCTTGTGCAAACTAATTTGTAACAACTTGAGAGAGACTAGTATAAAGTTCTGTTATGTAACTCACAGATTGTAGAAATGCAAGATTGCTTATTTTTTTACACTCATGTAAGTCTTGAAAGAACTGGTTATATTTGTGTACTTTGATAAAGGAAATCAGTAAATTTTGCGTTCAGTTGTGGAATAAAGTTATCACCTGCGTTTTCTACAGCTGGTGACAATAGTATCATTTTCCTTCAGTGGGCGATTGCGGTCAAAATTTTCCGTGTCTCTTTTTCCATTTACTCAAAGGATGCTTTCGAAAGTGCTAATCCAGGCTTTATACAGAATGCGAACTCATCACCTTTGATCCGTCAGAAAATGGTCCAGGCTATCATCAAGCTGTAAAAAGCTCAGTGTTTAAGGCTATGGGGGGACAACTTCCCCTCTTAAAAGCATACGTAACAAAACATTTGGTCGGAGCTGATGGCTAAAAGAAAGACCTAAGGTTTAAAAGCGTAAGAATCTACGAGGACCGGAAAACTACCCAATGCAGTATTCAGTTAAGGACTGTCAAGCTTGTGAGGTGCACGCAATCGATTAAGACTGGTACTCATAATATATGAAATACTTTTAACGGCAACGGGCCATTCTTACTGCTACTTATACTTGGTTACACCTAAAGATATGTTTCAGTTTAGTCGGAAAAAAAGCCAGTTGGCCGATTCCTCGTATCAGGTGATGCCATTTGATGTTCCTGATATGAAATTAATTTTCTCAGAACGCTGGTATCCTTCAGTTTTTTTGTATTTATTTTTATTTCATTTGAGATGAGTGAAAAATTCTCATCAATCTAAGCTATAATTTACTGATTACATGTAAGTTACATTTGGCAATGAGGTCAGATTGTCTATATCCGTGTAAAAGGTGATAAAAACTGATATTTATATCTGCATAAACTGTTTACATTCCTGTTTACATTGCCCCGTTATGAAGCAATGAACTGCAAGCAATCTCTCATCATAACAGATAATAAAAGCTACGGATTAAAAAGGGCACATTACAGTAAACCCAGATTAAAAAAGGTATTTTTCCCATGCCCAGAAGCAGTCTTTCTCAGTAGCTAAAATATAGTGACTTTAATTTTAGTTTTCCATAAGCGATCCACAGTCCCATGCTTTAGCATAATTCCTTCATTTCGTTGGGTATCAATACAGGATCAATTTGAGCATCACTTTCATGTTGTTATCATTTTGGGGGCTGTAGAAGTCGTCGTTTGGTGTCGTCTCATTTCCCGAACAGTTGTTGGTTGTCAAACCATCTTTGCATGTCACAAAATGAAAACTCGTACTTCCCGCGAGGTAAAATTACATACATGTATATATACATACGTTTATTATAATTACATACATGTATATATACATACGTTTATTATAATTACATACATGTATATATACATACGTTTATTATAATTACCAACTTGGGCTTTTCGGTTACAAGGTCTAACAACAATATTTAAAATACATATATGTTAAAAAGGAGAAAGAAAAACAGGAAAATAATGCATGTTATGGCTACAATCAATTACAAAAGACCTAAGAATACTATTAAAAAATGAAGTTATACTCAACACAAATGTTCTCCGCCTAATAGCTTCTGCGCTAAACGACACCTGAGGCTATTTACATTGTCCGCAGCTTTCAAATTACTAGAAATACAGTTTCAAAGTTTGTATCCACGATATGTGAATGAACGTTGTCCATTTGACAGAAAACGAGGGATGTGTAAAAGATTGAATGATCGCGTATTCCTTGTGTGAATATGAGAACGAGGTACAAATATATTGTATCAAAGCTCATGATAGGCAAAACCAATGTCTCAACGTGTTTTTGACGGCTTGTCTCACTTCTCTTATCTTCCAACAGTAAAGAAATGGGTTCAGCGTCGAATTCAAGAAAACAAACACTCCAGTGATGCTCGAGCTAGTGGCACCACAGTATGGAGACACTCCGTTTGAAATATTTACAACCGTTGTTATAGTATATGGTAGATAACAAACGACAAGCGTAAAGTGTATCCACATAGCGCTGGAAACAGTCTTTTTGTACCACGCTATGTTTAGGGTCGCCCCAGGGTGAGACTGAAAACGTTGCACTTGCGATTGTTGGCGACGAAGAGCGACATAAATTTTCAGATAACAAAATGAAGATACAGCTAAACACATTGCAATCCACGCACAAGAACCAAGAAAGAAATAAAGCTTGTGCCACAAGAAACTAAAAGCAAATACGATGCTCGTTGTCCAAGAAATTATTACCAGAAACCTAACTCCTTTTAAAGTGACAATTTGTCTGTATCTTAATCTCAGCAACAAGGCGAGAAGTCTGTCTATACTTATGGCGGTTAATACAGTGATAGATTCTCCACATAACATCGCACTTGAAATGTTGGCCAAACGTTCAGTTAGCAGACACAACGTCTGATTTTTTCTTGCAGTAAGATAAATGATATATATCGGCTGCGAAACAAGTGCAACCAGGAGGTCCGTGCAAGAAAGACAACGAAATAAAAGCTTCGATGGCGGATGAAGAGAAGATTCTTTTTGAAGAGCGATAAGAATCAGAATGTTTCCTAACAGCGAAGTGATGGATAAAATTGTATTTACAAAAACAAGAATATTAACGTGAGCCACGCAGTTAGCGCTCTCGCTTTCTTTATCACTAAATGCGAAACACGCAGAGAGGTAACTCGTCTCTTCTTCCCTGTGCTGTGAAGAGTTGATCATTTTTCCTTTGTTATTTTTTTTTAACCGATCAGGAGGATTCCCAAACCAGTGAAAGTTTCCCTTCTGTTTGGGAATGTTTTCTGTGTAGAATCCGTTGCGTTTGGCTCAGTTATCAAAAGAGCTAAAAGTTAAAAAAAAAAGGGAAACTGCTTGGATATGAAATTGACAGTTTCATAGGAATAGACATTGAGTCTAGGTTATGATTACCTACCTCGGTCAGTTTAACAATACTGTTATCTCATTTTGAATTTTCAAAATGAAAGAAACCGCGTTTTCTTTGTGCTATGTAAGACTGAAATTGATGGAAGTGCACTGCAGATTCACTATCAAAAAAATTACATAATGGTTGTTTTGTTAACTTTGCAATAAGATTATAAAACAATAAGAAACTCAGTAGACACTTTGGAGGATGGACAGATCAGTGACATGAAACTTTAATCTATAGTAGCACTAATGACCTATTTAACATGGTATTCATTCAATGTATTTGGCACCGGATAACAATATGTTAGATACATGCGACTCGACGTGTTTAGCTTTTGTCATTTCACAAGTTTCATAGTGAGAGGGCTTTCATTGAAACGTTTTGTTTTCGTGTATTTACACTGTCCTTTATTGAAACAATGAGAAGAAAATAAATTTAATGAGAAGAGACCTTTATTACTTTTTCTAATCAGTCCTTTGTTCGAAAACATATTTTCTTAACTGTTGCAAGGGGGCAATTTAAGTTTCAGTTCTTTGGGAGGAACTTTGTTTACATAGTGAGCAAACCAAGAACGTTTAAGGAAATTAAAGGCAGCTGCCTTAGTCATTAAAAAAAAAATTTTTAATTAACGAAACCGAAATAATGCAAATAAGCAGTGCTGTCACATAAGGGTTTTGGAGTCTACGGTGACAAAGGCAACGTAGACTTGTTATCAAGGCAAACGTTGTTGTAGTAACTCGTTTGGGAAAACGGCTGAATGCCAATTTCCGAGGTTTTGTTATGACCCAAAATTCACTCCATGCATCCATCACTCAATGACTCCTTTTTTTCTACTTCTTCTCCTGTTAACTTTTTGGTAAGTCCGCTAGCGTATAGGCTTTCGTGTGTTCAGTTCCAAAACCTGCATGGGGCTCAACTGATTTCTGGTAGCTTTTTCCCGGTTTTAAGTAGCAGTTTTCGACGAATTGGTAACATGTCATGGCAGCACCACTAGTTTCATGAGTTGCATCACCCTCAATTGCTTCCATCTGCATCACCTTTAGCTCTGCAAAATGAATCCTCTACGAGTTTGCCTTGTATTTATTGGACCTTTTTAAATAAAAGTGGCGCCTAAGAAAGTCCACCTTAAAAGAGTACTGAGCCTTGTAAAAGTATATTTAGAGACCCAGTATAAAAACAAAGAGCATGGTAGACTCGTGTACCTATTGGGTGCCTATTTTTCTCAACCTTAACGAATTGAATTACAATTTTCTAAAATGTACGGTATCTCTTATTCCTTGGAAAAAATGAAGTATATGGCAGGGTTTATGAAGGGAACATAATTTACGTCCTCTTGGGTATACACATGTCAAAATCAAATTCATTAAAAACTGCACAGAAATGGAAATGATGATGAAACGTGCGAATTAAATACTACAGAAGATGATCATACAAATTTTGCTTCGAGTAGGCTCATGTTACCATGGTTACGGGCGCATTTGCTGAAGATTCCGTCATCAATAAATACAAAACGGCTTCTAGTCTCGGTATCGTTGTGAGACAATTCTGGGGCTTGATATCTGTACTGAAATATTTCATTCTTCAAGCGGACATGTTACTTGAAAGTTTAAATAGGCAATTTCGATTACCTTAGGAACTATTTGCTTTATTTATCGCTGCATATGTGGAGAAGAATCCTGATATATCGTTTCATTTATCGATTTAGTATGGACTGCACTTTCCCCTCACTCTCAAAATTCGCACCTCTCGTTATCATATATTCAAAACGACTAGCCTCCGAGAATCTTCACCTTTTTCCTTTTTTTTCTTTTCTCTCTAGTAATAATATGAATGATAGAGTGTTTTGCAGGGTTTTAGAGCCGCCCCAAATCATTGATTCGAATCAGATGATAGTGGGACCTTCCAAGCGCCTTTTGAAGATCTGACGGGACACACGCAAAGCTTGGGAAAATATTTCGCTCTCGTCACCATTGCTACGCTCGGTCCATACGTCATGACCTCGAGTGCGCCCTTCCACTCAGTCTATAAGTATATTGTTTGTTGGAAAAAATATATAATTATTTACAAGATCTCCACGTTGTACAGCAAACAAGTCATTAGCTTGATTATTCCATGAGTAATTTACTTGATATTGAATTCATTTCGATGATGCGCCATCTCCACGACAACGGAAACTAAATGACAGTGATCTTAAAAGGATAATTTAGTGAGATATAAGCGATCCTCGCAGCTATGAACACTAATGAACTTGTAGTCTAAGTGGGACCTGAAAAAATTCAGGCCCGTACGGTCTCATTTCAGCTACTAGTTCAGTAGTGTTCATAGCTGCGAGGATCGCTTATATCTCATTTCTTCACCGCAGTGCACACATATGATTTTCATATATTTCCCGTCATCGGGGTAATTTAGTATAGAGAAAAAAGAGTTTAGTAAAGAGTTTCAAGGCTGACGTTTCGAGCGTTAGCCCTTCGTCTTTCGCTACTTGACGGCTGTGATTAATTTAGATATAAATAACCTTTACTTTACTCTGGCTGTTTAGATATAAATTTGCTGCTTCACTGTCTCACACCAAAATTTAGCAAAAGCATCCTAGTCATAGCTTTTTGTTGTTGTCATGACGCCAAACACAAATGAACTCTAGTAAAGAAACCCTTACTTTGGTCAGTTTACTCTAGACTTCTTCATCATGACTGATACAATATCTTTATGTTTCCTTTCCATTTAAATATAAAGATCATTTTTTAATTCATAATTTATTAATATATGGATTGTATTAATTTTAAAGTTTTTCGCCAGAATATCAATAAACAAGACGATTCTTTTTAGCTACGGTACATGCTTCTCCATACTTTAGTCTAAAGATAAATAGGCCAACGATCATCAGGGAGTTGGCATTTATTCATTAGAGGTAATAATGATAATCCATCTATTTTCTATACTTAAAAATACATACTCGTTCTGTGACTTATTATGGCTTACCGTTATATTGGAAGTGTTTCCGTTAATTTGAAAATTCGTCAAAAGAAGCAATTCATTAAAATATTATGTTCTAGAAGACATGTTCCACTTTGATTTCCCGCACAGTTAATATTGGAACCGGTGCTCAAAAATTCGCGCATATGGCTTGGGAACTAATAATAAATACACGAGGCTACCTATCACCTGCTAATTATTATTTACAGAGTTTTCCACGCCCTTTTTGATAATGTCTTGCAAGGGTTATGTAACACTTAACGGAACCTTTCGTCTTGCTCAGTCCTTTGCTTGCTTTTACAGATAATTACACTGTAAAGTAGAAACTAATATCGCCCAAGGACACAAATTTTAAACCTAAATTAAGCACTGGAGAGAAAGAAACCTTGTTCTTTTTTTCTCTTCATAAACCCTTTGAGTTTCGGAGAAGTAATTTCCTCTTATTAAGCAAGAAAGTGATGAAAACATTGGAAAATATCAACCGGAAGACAGCTTTTCTTGATTTGAAACCAACCATTACTTGCAATCTAGTCAACATATGCCAGGCAGCGGAATCATGTTGCGATCATGGGGGTGAAATGATTTTTTTCACCTCCTCTCTGAGTTCCTTGATTCTCCAGCAGTAAAGAATAGGATTCAAAAGTGAGTTTAGGTAGACAAATGAAGGGGCAGCTCCAAAAGAAACGATTAAGGCTGAAAATGGAATCGAGGGCACAGATCTAAATACAAGAACTATTGCAGTAGGAGAGTAACATGCTATTAAAGTGAAGTTTATCCATAGAGCTGTCGAGACTGATCTTCTGTATTGCTTTAAGTTTATCGAAGAACGCGTAACTGATGATCTAATTTTATTGCTATCTTGGTCTCGATTACCGCATATCTTTTTCTGATGACCTCGGAGAATGACGAAAATTTTCGCGTAACAAAACGTTGATGTTCCCAACCAAAGAGCGATGCAAATGGCGCTGATGACAGAGTATATGCGAACACTGAAGTTCAACAGGAGTGTTATGCTCGTAGATAAACAGAAAATCCAAACGAACAACAGCGAAATACGAACCCGTGTTAGGGTAACCACTTGTCGATATCTCGTACCCATCAGCAAAGCGAGAAGCCTGTCCACGCTTATAGCACACACAGTCATGAGAGACACGCCGCATAATAAATACGTGGTGATATGACTTAATTTTTGTGTTAAAGGGCAAATGTCCCAGCGTTCGTAAGCGATAACCATATTATGTAGAATGTAGGAGGGCTGAGTGATTAGTGCAACACAGAGATCTGTAAACGCCAAGTTCCGAAAAAGAAGCTTTGATGGCGGATGAAGAGAAGTGTCCCTGTTAAGGGCCAAAAGGATGACAGAGTTTCCGGACAAGATGAAAATCCATAGGGGTAGATTCAGAGCAGAAATGATGAAGGCTGTGTTGAGGCGTATCTTATCACTGAGATCATTTTGAATGCGTTGGCAAAAGGCCTCTGGTTCGATCATGTGGCGAAGACTGCTAGAATTTTCAACTGATAGATTCATCATTTTCTTTGAATGGCTCAGATAACAGATAAAATTCGGGTTCTTATTAGAAATTTCTCGTGTTCCCTCGGTTCGAGGAAAGCCGTCAAAAATTTGTTTGTCGTAGCGAAACTAATAAAGTGAACGGTTAAACAAGTTGATCCAATATACACATCCGAAAGCCTGCTGAGCTGTCCATAAACAAATAGTAGAAATTTCATAAAATAGTAAATTACCATTGCTAGCAGTTTATTTGTACTTTGCCGGATACTCTGAGAAATCTCATTAGCACTTGGAAAAATTTCATGCAACATTATAGGTTGGGATCGGACTATGACTTACTCGAAGAAGACACCTGCATTCGAAAAAGCTGCATATTACGATTACACGTGCTCATCTTATCACGCAATAGCAAATTTTCAAGAGAGATAAAAAAAATCTGCTAAATGGAAAATTTAACATAACTAAGCGTGAATAAGATTCTCTTCCGAGAGGCTCACGATAATATCGATTGGTGCAAAAACGGGTTTTTTGCTCGGAAATCATCTTTACTGACTGATATTACGACGGAAGCGCGGACATAATTTTGAAAGTCAAGGTGATGCCTCAGAACACTCAAACAAAAGAAGTGACTTCCTGTTGGATAAATATAGATTTCCATCAGGAAGGATGTTATGTAAATGCGTGTAGGGAGAGTGTGTGTGTGAAGAAAAGTGAAAAAAAAATCAAAATTTCCTCTTTTTGATTAAATTGAAAGAAGTATGACTGACTTAAAGGTGTATTATTCATCCTTAACCCTTTCACTCCCACAAGTGACCAAGACAGAATTTCTCTTTACAATATCAATACAATATCAAGCAGGCAAGTGATGAGAATAGAGAAGAATATCAATTATGGGATTATTAGTTGATCCGATACCAAATTCTCTGAACTAACATCATAAGAACTGTATGGCAGATAGTAAGGAGAATTACTAATTAGATCTTGGGAGTGAAAGGGTTAATTCACTGGCGTTACTTTTGATATTTGAGCTAGAATTAATATGTGTCCACAATTGACCACAAGTAACACACAAATGCCACAAGTGACTTGGAATCACGAAAATCCTGGTGCAAATTGATAATTGGGGTTATGTTATACGATTAAGAAACCTTTTTGCCAAGCAATGTTTTAATTTATATGAGGAGAAGGATTAAAACTGAAAAAATAATCAAGCCCCTTAAAACTTTTTCAAATAATTGAGAAAGCAAGCCGTACGACACTTTCACTCTAGCTTTCATTGCGTATTCATAGCAGATAACAATTGTTTGCCACGAAGCACTGATCGCTCTCCGCTAACCTCTGAAAAACTGATCAAATCTTCCACATCCATTTGGAGAATCATGAATCGTGTACTGTCCTTAGCTATCGTAAGACATAGTACTATATTTTTTAAAACAGTTTTCTCGTAATTTCTGTTCTTTTGGCTTGTAATAAACATACGAAAACGTGGATATCAGTTTTCGCAACCAGTTTGTGGAAGCAAATAAACAATAAGATAACTTGATTAGACAAGAACTCAACGAGCATCCAAAATAGCATCAGGTAACTGGTGGAAAGCGATTATTCTGAAATTCACTGCTCTCTTTCTGATAGTCATCGGTGATCACACATATCCATGTATCTGTTTGTAAACATGCGCGGTCGCTTGCTTTCTTTCTCTATTAGTTTTCGTAATTTTAATTATAATGTAGCTCTCCACAAGTATTTGGTCTCAGATCTCAGAGTTGGTAGTAAAATAAATAAAGAAACGTAAAAAATTGTTGTTGCTGCGTCAAAAATCTGAAGGAAAAGGAAATTAGATTTAATATATGGTGTCAGCCAGCTGGAGGATTTGCCAGGATATCGGCCACCGTGAGGTGTTTATTCATTTTTTTTTTTTTTTGATGAGTTACCAGCCCTCCACTTTCACACATGGTTGTCTCTAAATCAATTCAAACTTTCAAACAACCGAAGAACAAACATAAACAAGGGAGCCAGAGAGAGAATTAAATAGACAGGCACCTTTGAGGACTTATTTACACCTGGAATGTTATTCAGAAACCCTGTTATCCAGCTAGGTTACTTTGACAAACATTACGTGACTGGCAAGGATCGATAAGTATTTCCACAGTATTTCGAGTGCTTGAAAAAGCAAGCGAAAGCTTACTGAAACAATAACACGACGGATATATAGATAGACAGATAGATATTTTTAAGTTTTTCATTAAATCACTTTGTTTTAAAAAAATTGTTATTCAGGGTATCTCATTCAGCGGCGAAGTCGGTATCCATTGGGGCCCCGATTTTAAAACTAACAATACTGTTGTAGAAATTACTAATTACATATCTACGGAGTAAGAAAGAGATTTTTACTATCAGGAGAGTTTTCTGGCCCAATATATTTCTGAATTAGATACTAAAAGAGCGATAGTCTCATCCACAAAAGATGTCTAACAATACCATCAATCTCAGTCTATTTATGCATAACAACACCTCTTTTTTCTTACAGCCACCTCGAATCTAAAGGTGTTCCTACAATAATAATGAGAACATTACGTTACCTTTATTTGGTTTAAAAACATAACAAAACAGCAGCAAAAAAAGCCAAGATATAATCAGAACATGAAGGAACGGATTTTTCCTGTAATATCCTGTAAACGATTGATATTATTACAAATTCCATAGCAGAGCAAGTTCTAGGGCTCATTTTTGTTTTTGGAAAATTTGTTTAGCTTGTTACGTTCTCAAGTATTTGTTAGTTTGTAGGTTATTTGCTAATATTAATTCCAGTATCAAGATTTCAAGATGTTTAAACTAACATCATTTCCTATGCTTCCTTAGGCGGTGGCAGAGGTTTAAAAGTTTCAGACAGAAAGTCTTTAAAAATAATATGTTCCCGGTTGCCAAGTTCATCTCTATTGCGCTATGAAGATTAAACAACTGGGCGGAGCTTAACAATTTCAACATTTATCCACAAATTTTCATTTTTAATACATATGGTTATAGTGAAATGAATCGATAAAAAATAGTCTTTGGTGTTTATTCCACGGAATTAAACTTACTGAAAGCTACTTTTGCAGCTCAAGAAGAGCAAATCATAAGTAAATCATATCCCATTGACATAAGCAAAACATATCTAATGAAACCACGTCTAAATGAATGAAAATCAGAAATAGGGAACTGAAAAAACTGCTGGAATTTTTCATACGGTTCAAGAAGTCTAAGTTTGAAGTCGACAAACATTGGTTTAAGCAGCCTCAATGAGGAAAACAAAGCTAAACCTTGGAAATAGGATAAGAAAGATGGTAAGTTTTTTTTCAAAGCTAAGCCATGTTTGACGAAACAGCTGTAAACGCACGTTTTAGTTTTGGTCGGAATGGTGTATTAGTTCCCAAGATTTAGCCTACGATTTCGCTGCCCTAAACCAGTCCTAGGGAGTTTAAAACTTTATTCAGTGTTGTGAACAGAATCTTTGGCGGAATATCTGTTTCACCTCACGCCTGATCTCTTTAATTTTCCAGCAATAGAAAAGTGGATTTAAAGTCGAGTTGAGGTAAACCACAGAAGACGAAACGGCTTCTGCCACCAAAAGCCTTCTACCAGCTATAGCTACCATGATACGCACCATTGTATAAGGCAGAAAGCATAAAATGAGAACAAGATGGAAAACTAAGACGCTGGAAACAGTCTTCATATACCCTGTACCACTTTGGAGACCATTGGAAGCTGTTCCGATCTGTTGCCCTACTAACTGATACTGTGAATCATGCACCCGTTGTGTTCTTTGGCGGCGAAGTGTGCAGTACATTTTCAAGTAACAACATGTCGAGGCCACTAGGCTAAGTAATGTCAACGCGCAACTCAAACTAAAGTACACAAGCCTGTTTTTAAAAACCAACATACTTACGGCGAAACTCTGTAACCAGAGGGCGGCGACTACCGCGCGAACTCGTCGAATTGTCACAGCCTGTCTGTATCTCATCTTTAATTGCAAAGCGAGAAGTCGATCCACACTTATTACAGTTAGTGTTGTCAGTGAAACGTTGCACAGAAACGTGCCAGTAACATACGAGACCATTGCAGCGGCGGTGCAAATATGGAAATGCTCAGCGACCAAGGATATCTGGTAGATGACAAACATAGGCTGTGTTACTACTCCAACGCATAGATCGGTTGCGGCAAGACATCGAAACAGTAGTTTCGAAGGCGGATGAAAAGAAGATTCCTTATTTAAAGCAAGAAAAATGAGTATGTTGCCAAACGTGGCTGTGAGTGAAAAAAATATATTGAAAACTAAAATAATAATCAACATGTGTAAATTTTCGTAAGGCGTCGCTCTCGTGGCAGGAAAGCAGAGGGACTGAGCAAGACTCGGAGGTTTTTCTTTCCACGTAAAATTGGTCATGGTGAATGATACAACCGACTAAAATAGATGTTGTTAACCGTCATAAGTGGTTAAACGACTTTATGCAAGGTCAACATAAAATCAAGAGGTCATTCACTGGGTTGTCAAAGACTTGAAAACCAGTTTAAATCTTACTCGTGACAATTACGTTTCTTTGTAAATTAACGTTTGTTTTGTGAAAGGACACTACACACACTTAAAAAGAGGATCATTACACGATTGTCTTTTGAATCAAGACCCTTCATCCGACAAATCGGAAACACAATGCCAATTTGGGATAGCCATTGTACTTCGTATTACAGAGATTGTGTTTATTCACCGGTGTGTTGAGACAATTGCTCAATAGGGAAGAACATCTTAAGAGCTGTTGGATTTAAATACTTAAATTATGATTCAAGACTTGGGTAATCGCATGTGGTGGAGTGAATTGAAGGATTCATATCAGGTGTGTTTTCGGAAGTGGTAGGGTTTGTCCGAGCGCGAAGAAGGGACGAATGACTTGAGGACGACAGACTAAGAGCTGAGCAACCGACCACAATAAACGAATGCAATCAGACGGAGGCCAGAAAAAACCTGCCCGAAAAACCTCAAAGAGTAAAAAAGACAGGAAAGCTGGGTAGGAACCAAGGCTCACGCTGAAAATAACCCTTACTACGAAACTTGACAAGATTCAAATAGAAAAATAATTTGATAACTAAGTGAACAAATCACTGGCTAAATGAACCAACCGCCCATCTTAAGATCAAATAAAAGCTATGTAAAACTGCTAACTGTCCGTAAGGCTGAAAAACATGCTCGTAATACACCCGGGCACAAACTTTCAGTAAGACTACTGAGCAAGTGCAAATGCAAATCATAATATGTAAATTGTCAATAGTGAGTACAATGGCACAAATCTGTGAGTCACTCAAGTCGAAATACGGGAGAGCAACCCATGTTATAACAGCCTGTGTCAGAAGCTCACATTAAAAACAAAAATGTTCCCTTTATTTCCATTAAATTGGGAGTTACTTTCATGATGCTGGGTACTTCTTTCGTTACATTCACTACTTTCTCCTTTTATTTGTCTGCTTACTTCGTGATATTCTATAATTACATATTCAAGGCGGAAGCCATCGTATGTAAGACTTCAATCACTGTTAACATCGTTCAGTACCTTTTCCATTTTATCAGGTGCTATCTTTATTAAATGCACCTATTTCTTCATTCCCTTCTGTGCTTTTTAACGTGTGAATTTTGTGAGGAATAAGCGATTTCTGGCACTTAGTGAGAAGAAATTACGGTCGATCAGTTCCTGTAACATCCGGGCACGGCCGAGTAGAATAAGGAAATGTTACATCACAGGTATGCGGTCAATAACGCTGATTCAAGCGCACGAGGTTTAAAATTCAGCGAAAGTTGCGGAGAAAAAGGGGGATGGTATTGAAAACCGAGGCATTTTGTTGCCGTTGACGACAATTTTTTTATTTCCAGTGTTTTCAAGGAGCAAATTAATTTTTGAAAATATTGAGTGGGTGTGCAAAGATTTTGGAGGTTGTTCTGAAAAAGAAAAGCGGCAAGGCAAACAACGCCTCAAAAAGTTTTTCCGCTAGAGCCCTGCCGCAGAAAAAAGTTTATCTCGAGGAGCTAATAAACGGTATCCGAGGTTTACGTGCTCTGTTCCACAAATAGATTCTATGTTGCCGTCCTTCTGTTCAGTAACAGATCACAGATTACTTCAAAATGAAAATTCATTCATGAATCATACTCGCCTTTCTGTCAAATTCACGTGTCATATATAAATTTTGGCCCTATCACATGTCATGTATAAACCCTTTGCCGCCGCCCCTCCCCTTCCTTCTAACTCAGTATGGACAGAGCGGATCAATACCAGTATCTGGGCAACTGCCCACCTACCCCTCTCCTAACCCAGCATTAACCCTAAGTTGTTATCAATTGACTTTTGTTGAGTTACGGGAGGGGTGGGTGGGCAGTTGCCCAGATACTGATATTGATCCGACAGAGCCTCCATTTCCAACTGTGCTACCTTGAGATTTCATTATCAATCCAATGCATGTGACTAAAAAAATCTTAAGGCTAACTCTACCCAGCACGCACCCCTAATCAAAGAAGTAGTCAATAGAAAAATTGCCCTTCTTCCCTCGGCCAAAAAATAAGAGATATTTTCTGGGATTGCTCAATGTTCTCGCCCTCCCTTCGAGCAAATGTTTACCACTTTTTAAATGAGTTCCTGTTTTATACCCCCACATCATGACGAAAATAGCAGAAATCGAGATCATGCTTGTCAAACCAAAGCCTGAAAAAATATATTTTCAGTGATACCTAAATCTCCACTAATATGGGTAACTCCCTCAGCTGCAGCGTTATGGGAATCCAGTAAGTTTACGTTAGAACTATGTCTAATAATTGTACCTCTCGCAAATGTTTTATCTTCGTTACTGAATTTTTTTATTCTTTCCATGCACAATTGTATACAATATCCAAGAAAAGCGAATTAAGAAGATTATTTCTTGCCTACTCAACGTCTTATAGTGACTAGAATATCTAAATGCCTATTAATAAGGTGTTCCATCCCGTTGGTTTGAGATTCTCAATGTATTAAGTCCTCGCAAAGTGCACACAAAAAAATAATCGTCCTGTTCGTGTCGTTTAAGATGTCACAACGACCGCGTACCTAAATTTTGTTTACGAGCAAGGATCAGAGTGAGATGGTTCAGGAAAGAGTTTCGTCTGATTTATGTCCACCTGTGAAGGATTTAAATCTGAAAGGTACCACTGATGACATCATCCCTCGCAAAAATATTGAAAGCTGATCCCAAGTCAGAAACAACTAATATATAGATTTAGCCAAGCCTAAAAGCGGAACTCGCATTTTTTTTCACCGTACGTCTGAAGGGCACAACGCTTTGCCCCGGCCAGTACTAGAACCCGGGTCGTCCGACTCGGAGCCCAGTGCACTGACCACTGGAATCGATCGTACGGTCATAAGTCCAATTTTTTTCGGCTTGATGGGTTACTACTACCATTTTGTATAATTATGGGGCTACGCTCTGCGAGCTCCGCAATTATTGGAAGGTAAGTTAGTTACGAGGAAAAGTGGTTTCATCCCTTTACGACTCTGACTTATAAAAAGTAAACTCCGGAGATGAAATACAAAGAACAAATGATGCCTTCAGATTACAGTGTAAGCTATAAACCCCTTACTCAGTGTTTACACCCTAACATCAGTGTATATTGTCCATACCGTTCACTATACATTTTCTGAGATACTGACTAGGAGAATTTGTGTGTCAATCAAGAACTTCTTCTTCTAATCCTCGCCACCTAAAGTTTGATTCAGGGGTGATATTGTAAGGAGAAAGAAGATGCTAGTCACTATTAGAGGTCAAAGTGTTAACCAGCCATTTATTTATTTAACCGCTTTCACCATGATCAAAATGCTAAAATAAGACTAGGAAGAAGAAATAAATTTGAAGAGATCATAAGAACGAGAGACGAAGGTGCAGAACACACACCATAGTGGGGCTCACATTTTTCCTTAAGAAAAATACACAAATACTAACTATGTAAACATCATAAGTGTAAAAATCCTATTTATGGAAAACCACAAGAGCAAATTGCTTCTGCAGCCAATAAAAAGACTCAGTACTTTGACCCTTTCACTCCCATGAGTGACCAAGACAGAATTTCTCCTCACAATATCAATACAATATCAACCAGATAAGTGATGAGAATAAAGAAAAATATCAATTTGGGGATAATTAGTTGATCCTATACTAAATTTGCTGAACTAACATTATAAGAATTGTATGGTTGACAGTAAGGAGAATGACAAATTTGATCTGGGATTTAAAGGGTTAAAGTGGATGAAAGCTGCTGATAAAGAAATATATAAATAACTTCTATAAACTTCATCTAGTCAGAATGAGTCTGTATCTAGAATGCTGTAAATAAGAATATTGACATGCTTAAATAGCTTGTGAAGGAATTACTTTTGACAAGATTTTTGCAGGAAGAACAAGCCAAATGACTAAAAGAATTTAAAGCAGTGACTTTGCAAAATTTTAGCCAGTCCAGTTTATTAAAGTAACATCGAGGAGCAAATTCGTCTTGAATCTTCCAAATTAACCTCAAAAGCCTTGCTGAACAAGGTTTTCTTATAGGGAACCTGTCAATTGTTTAGGATAGAGTTTGCCAAACTTAATTTACCAGATACAATCACACAAAATATGTTTGGTAATTACTGATGTTATTGTTCAAAACTGAATTTTGCTCTAGGAGGATACAAGTATTACAAATAAAGTAAATTTTGAAAAAACGTTTTCCATCTATGTCCAATTTTAATTTCAAAGTACAAAGGAAAACTTCATATGGCTTAAAAAAATTCCATTTAGCACAAATTAACTATCAGAATGTGATACACATTTACAACAGATATCAATATATTAGTTTATGGTTAAAGAACTATGAAAAAATTGAACACCAGTAGAGTGAACACGACAAGGTGATATGAGCTATAAAAGGTATCACTTTGGTAATGTTCAAGAGCAGTTGTTGTCTTGTAACAATTTCTCTCTGCATTGTTTAAGTTCTAGATTTCAACAAACATTGAGCAAATGAAGGCAATTAGATAAATAACGAACAAGAAAAGAGAGATCTGTTCTGTTAAAGGGTTGTTGTTGTGTTGTAACAATTTCGCCCATCATTATTTAGATTCTAGCTTTCAGCATATTGAGCAGATGAAGACAATACGATAAACGAGGAGCGAGAAAAGGGAGATCTGATTTTTAAAGAGCTCAATATAAGTCAACTTAATATTTGGAAGGTAAGAGGGAAATGAAAGAAAGGCAGGTTCCATGTACATATTTTTAATGCATGAACCTAGATGAAGCACACGTACATTTTGCCCTGGTATTATTGAATAGCTAAAGGGGACACTGCTGGTAGATGCATGATGTTAGAGAAATACTTATTCACACCTAAATGTATGTGACAACGATATTACAAATTTGAGTGTGACTCAATCTGACAAGGGCGCAGTTGCCAGGATTATTTTAATCTTCCTCACCACCACCACTAACCATAGTTAAAATCCAGAAACCTATAATTTTGAATCAATAAAAGCAACATCCAATATTCTATTCTTTTACAACACCCACAAGAGCTGGTCTAAGTGTCCTTCCATGCAGTTTATATCCAACTTTTTCCACAACAGCAACAGTGCCTTTCTCTTTATCTGGTAAAGGAATCTGAAACAATGCTTCATGACTATGTGGATCAAATTTTTCATCTATTGGATACACTTTCTCCAAACCATTCTTTTTGAAAACCTTCTGTAACTGGGCTTCAGTCATTAGAAGCCCATCATACAAGTTCTTCAGGTGAGTATTCTTATCTATCTCCTCCTTGGGAACTGTTTCTGTTGCTTTTCCTAATATGTCAGCAACTTCAAGCAGGTCTTTGGAGAAGGCCTGAATACCAAACAGCCTGGCTTCATCTACTTGCTTCCTGCTGCGGGACAGTATGTTCTCATTATCTGCTAGGGAGCGTTTGTACCTGTCCTGAGATAGAAAAGTTGTCAGTTAATTTTTTTTTTTGGTTCCATATGTAGGATACAAAGTGTTTGAAAATCGTAGTTGATAATAGTAGCGTTTCTGACCCAGTAAAATTAAAATCTGATTGTCAAAACTGAGTCAGAAGAACCAGAACAGTTTCATCTCCTTCCTATTCTGCTCATGACTCCTAAACTTATGATCCAGTGAAAACTACCTTGTTAAAGTCACAAGCAGAAAAACCAACCAATCACTAGGCCAGTTTCACCAATCTCAGGCCATCTCATGACTTGAAGAGTCCAGTTTTCATGTAGTGGTAAGTGGTGTTAATATTTTTCATCCTTTGGTTTCATTTCACTTGATCATATAACTCTGACATCATCTTATTGAAAACCAGCCTTGCTTGATTCATTGCCTGATTAGGCAATGGATTGACAGATTACATCATATGATAGAGTCACTCACAAGGGACTCATTCACAGCGCTCATGCCTAGAAATGAAACCCTGTAAACAACCAATCGTAACTAACCAACCTCGCAAAAACTCTTCCTTTGACTAATTTAAATGCTATCTCTACGAACATTATGCAACTGAATACGAACATACGTTATACAATAATTGGTGCCAATAATTTATCCTTCTCTTTTGAATCAATCTATAAATATTGCTGACATGAAAGACGTTTCAATGTAAGACCTTTTCCTAACTGTCTGCGCTGACGTAACTTACTTACCAAATAACTCGAGATCTAGAGCACTATCACAAAGGCATCACCTCTGTGAATCTTACCGTTCCTCAACATCTTCTGTACAAAATTTCCCGGCATCGAATATGTCTTACAATTAAGATAACAAATAAATTGATCTTTTGAATTCCAATCTTCGTAATCTCCTTTCAAGTGCTACTACAGTGTCCTCCTCCTATTAAAGTCATCCTCAATTACGACAGAGCCCTTCGCCTACCTGAAGATCTTTTAGCAAACTTTCTTTTTCTTTTAAAAGACGATCGTTTTCGATTTCTTTAACTTCTTGGGCAGGTTCTGCTGCTTTCATTTCGGGCTGCGAAGATTTCTGATCTGAATCAACGCTTTCTTTCGACGCAGCTGCTTTCGTGTTAGGACTCGACTGGGCTGTGCAATATTTCAACTTTGTCCCCAATAAACGCGACAGCTGAACGTAATTTAGCAGTTTGGAATGCTCAGGCTGTAGAACAGCACTTCTTACGGCTATTAAGGTAGATCTCAACATCGCTTTCTTTGAATTTGAAATAGAAAATTGGAAATATCTCTACTACTTTGGTAGAGTTAATCTAAGTTACATCACATTCACGTGGGTTTTTTTCTTCTAAGAGCTGCGTAACCGAACCGTTTTACGACAAATCAGACCGCCAAGCTCGCCGGGTATTATTCGCCTCCGTTCCAGTCTTTCTATTTCAGGGCAAGACGATGAGTTCCACTTACACTTGTCAATCGCTCCATAGAAATGAAGTTATTGTGAATATAAATTGCTGTCTCTAGATTATCGATGCTGAAGGTAATTTATCGGTCGCCTGAGTGATAGACTGAATAATCAAGCCTTTTTTTTTCTATTTGTCTCAGGGTTGAGAAAAGTTACTTTTCGGAAAACGAAAAAATCGACGGAATGTTTCCAGATTCCAACGTGTCGCAGGAGCCCTCTGATTCCTTTGAAAATACATTGTACACCCCTGATCTTGGGCGCTCCTTTATATACTTCGAACTACCCTCTGAGAAAAGCTTGAGCAAGGTAACAACAACAAGCAATCTTTATAGTCACAAATTTCATTTCACATCTCTTTTTCCGTCACGGGTATTTATCCCATTTCCTATCAAAGGGAACCTTCAATTTAAGTCATTGACCTCTATGCCACCCTACGTACCATACGACATAATGGGCATGAGTGAGTGAGTGACTGACCTCTATTTTCGGTGGGAGAAATTCTGCAAAGGCGGGAGAATTACGGTACATTTATCTTTATGGAGAATATATAAACCAACAGATAAATTGCAGGAGTCTTTGCTATGAATTTTAAGCATGGTTTGTATGTCATAAGATATCATTAAGAAATCTTTGAGACATCTGTGCACGATAAGTTTAGCGAACATCCCTTTCGAGGGGAAAGGGATTGTGATTCCCCCAGTTTTCCAACTCATTCACTCGACTTCTGTTTTCCTCAGCCTATCTTATCTTATCTTGGAAGTCACTTCACTTTCGCCATTTTAACCTCCACTGAGGTAAATTTCAATTATTCACGACCCTTTTCTTCTGATGTTTTATTCAATCTGTAAACAGATAAACGCTTATTACGAATACGCACCCAAACACCATACACAGAAATTATCCGCGGAAGACGCTTATAATCACGCTTTCTTTACCAAGTTATTTTCGATCAGCCCCAGAGTCTCTATATTTTCGGAATACGTATTTATCTAATGGCGAATCCCTACCCTCCCTCCCCGATACCCCTCAAGACACCCTTACCCCTGAACCAGAAAAGAGCGCCAAAACAGCTTATATCTTGTCAGCGGACACTCCCAAGTAGACAAGTAGAACGCGGGCATCTCCGAACTCAGAGAAAGTTCGGAAACTTGGAATGAGCTTAGAGAATTAGTCGTGTATTCTATCATGTCTAATCTAAGTGTAACTCCAAATAAGATCCGGAAGGTCGACCCCGTTGACGGAGCACAAAATTCGCATTCCGATCAGCAAGAAACTATTGAAGAAATCAATGCTGTGCAGAATCAAATCGACGCGCTAAATGAGCAAGCGTCCGAGGAGATTTTAAAAGTTGAGCAGAAGTACAACCGACTTCGAAAACCACACTTTGAGCAGAGAACAGACCTCACGAAAAAGATACCAAACTTCTGGATGACGGTTGTATCCTTTTGTTACTTTTGCTTTGTCTTAAAATTTATCTACACATCTTTCGTTTTGTACACTGGGTGAAGGTCTGTGACCTGTGCCTGGAACATTTTAGCGTTTGTCGAAGAAGGAAATCACAAGTTAAGCTTAATTCCCGTAATCTTCTTTTACTAAGCGAAATTAAATATAATTGTTAAATTTACATTTTATTGTACATAAGATGATCGGTTGCGAAGGAAGCTTTTTTTTATTCGTTAACAATATTAATAAATGCACGAATAGATCTCTTGTTTGTCATATGTAGTCTTCGAGTAACGCAACGATATGACATTTGCATCCTAAATATCACCTCGATGTCGTTCATTTACCTAAAACATGTTATCCGTACCGCTTTTAATTTGGTAAATCCCTTAAAGAACAGATGTCTTGCTCGTGTAGACCTTCCTAAGCAACCCTTACCGACCATAATTTTCATTTTGGAAGCAATAAGAGGAACTGACCCACTTTACTCCCTAATCGAATTCACCAAGAACCACTTATGATGCTTTACGCAGCCAACACTACATTTTTTTATCGCTATCTTTTCGCAGTATGCGAAATATTTAAGTCTTTGATGTTGAAGAATGATGGATGCGAGAAAATCAGTGAATATTTGACCAAGTTGAGTGAGAGCCACAAATCAAGATGGAGGAAGAACAGGACATCTGCATTCTAGTTACCAGACCCCAGTGAAATTCCTTGGGAAGTGAAACAGAAGACGATGTGGGACTGGAAATTTTAAATAGGTCATTTTTCATAGGACTGTGAAACAGAAAGTGGCTTGACATCAATAAATATATATTTGCCAGTAAATTTAATGCTGAAAATAATTAGTTTGAGCTACATGTATTTCAAAAAGATTAACTGATCTATAGCTGGATTATAAAGTTTTTAAGGTTGGGTGGCACCTAATTCAATCGTCTGGAATTAAATGCCTTGTTTTATTTTCTACTAAAATAATGTATTATTATTATTTACATTGATATTCAAGAAACCTGGCATTTTAAAATGCACGAACTTGAGTACAGCAAGGTGTCCAATTGAGATGAAAGAATTCTCTGGTTGATATTGTAAAATTCTCCTACTGAATTTTGACGGTCTGTGCTGTCTTCCGTCAGTACATAGGGCCATTGTGAGGTGTTTTCTCCTGTTGATTTAAAGTATTCTCTTCTCCTATATTTCTTGACATCACTCTGGTCTATAATTTTTGAACAATTTACACACACGACTTAATCTCAGAAATACAATGCATTTTCTGAGTTCATATCACATAGGCAAGCCTTGTAATTTTTATTATAGCATGTTGAATTTTTCATCTGTGATATGGTAGTTTCTCACATCAGTTTTGAAACTCATAAGTTGGAAATTGATCACTGTACACTATCTGTGGTAGAAAAAGCTCAGGTAAAAATTCCTTGACATTTGTTGCACAGTTCATAAATCATCCACAGATGCAGTTGTATATAGATGAGGAAGACGAGGAAGCTTTGCAGTACATGACATCCTTAGAAGTTGAAGAGTTTGAAGATATTAAGTCTGGTTACAGAATAAAATTTGTAAGTCCTTTCTTAGCTTTTATCATACCTAAAGACTTACCTGTGTTATTTTCTGCCTACTCTTTCTTTGTGAAGCTTTTGTGACATAACTGGTATTGAGTGCTGATGAAATTTTGACATTATAAGGAGTTGCATAGGGATTACTTCAGAAAGTGTGAAGGTTTTGAAGATCATTCATATTAACCTTGTGGTCCTATTTCAGGGGTTTGCAGAGAATCCATATTTTACGAATGAAGTGCTCTTTAAGGAAGTTATTGTCAATGAACATGGCCATCAGTTATCTAGGGCGACTCCTATAAAGTGGAAAGGAGGAATGGTAGGTTATATTATTTGTTGTATTTTTATTAGATACTGCTGAAGTGTCATGTGCTTATACCGTAAATTAAGGGTTATTTTGGACCGCATAGTATCATCTCTCAATACATGTAGTTAATCCTTTAACTCCCAAGATCTGATCATTAATTCTCCCCTGTAGCTTCTACACATTTCCTTGTAAATTAGTTATGAGAACTTGGTGCTAGATCAAGATAGCAGCTTCTACCTGATAAATTTGACTATTCTCATTATCTGATTGCTGAAGAATGTATGGATATTGTAGGGAGAAGTTTTATGTTAATCACTTCTGGGAGTTAAAGGGTTAATAAGATGTAATAGTTACGATACTCAATGGGTTTGTAAGTTTGTATTCCAATCATATTGAATTTGCTGACCAATACATACCCTGTCATTAATTTGTATAGGTGATAACATGAGTTTGAGTGCAATTTGGTGTAAGTAAGCACAAGTGAATATTTTAAAGACAACAAGATTGCAAAAACCCAAAGGAAGAGTGCAATTTGTAGTCTGAAAAATTTACAAGTGCCTATATACACCAAATTACATGAGAAATCATGTTATTAGTTATTTGTAATTTGCATGAAAAAATCATTATAGAAAGTTAAAACAGAGGAAATTTTGGGAGTGCAAATTATTTGTAATTTGCACTGGTGTTACAACTTTACACTCCTTTTACATGTAGAATGCACTAGTTTTCAGCCAATCAGAAGCACATAATTTTTTCAGGTACATTATTAATGTATTCATCATGTGATCTCTCGACAGGACCTTACTGAGCGATACAGGAGACAGAGAAGAACTAAACTAGAAATAATGAAAGGGGAAGAACCACAAACCTTTTTTAGATGGTTCACAAATCAAGAGTCTGGAGATGAGTTAGGAGACACAATTAAAGATGACATATGGCCAAACCCATTGCAGTATTTCTTGGTATGTTGTATTTTGTTACAGTGTTATAATGGACTGTTTGTAAACCATGCACTGTAGTTCTCAAAATGAGTCTTGGTACTGGTTGTTTTGTATAAAAAAAAAAAGTGTGTCATTCTTGTGAAAAGCAAATCTTTTTTGTGGGGAGACATGCAGAAGGTGTCACTTTATTGTTTTTAACTTGGTGAAATATTGGAGGGAGGGGTGAGGGTTAACTCTCAAGGAGAAGTTGCTTCAGGAGTACCCTACGTGGGAAAGAAACCAAAATATGTTACAATAACTTTTCAAGCCAGTCTTGTCTATGCAAGCCTCTGTACTTTACATGTGTAATGTAAATGAACACACATCCTCTTGTCGTTAAAGAGTAAAGTAGATATAGTTTTGCAGCAGCTTAATATTTTTTTTAATTTATTTGTAGGGTTCCACAAGTGGAATTCAGGAAGAGGATGAGGAAGATGATGATGATGTTGAGGATGATGAGTCAGAAGATCAGGTCATATCTCTTTCATTTATAGTCTACCAAATTGTTTTAGAGGTAGTTTTTATATGTACGATGCTACAAGGACAACTTGTAATCAAGTAATGTCTCCTCAGTTCTTTACAAAAAAAATTTACCAAAAAATCCCCAATTTACCTGGTAAATTAACTGATTATTTGGAATTTAGTGAGGAGGTGGGTGATCTAGAGACTGACTGATTGACTGGCTGAGTGGCTGAATTACTGGCTGGCTGGCAGTCGGTAGACTAACTGAGCAACTGACTAATACTGTAATTTAGTATTATCAACAGACTTGATAACGTAAATTGGCCACTGTAAAGACTGACTGACTGGCTGATGGACTGATTGAAATTGTTGATTAGTACATCACAGTGCATTTATCAGGAATAATGGACTAATAATGGACTGAATGTCCATGGGGAACTTTGGACCTTGCAAAGCTCTCATGAATCATGTTCATGTTATTGCATCTCAACTAAATCCTCTTGTCTGCTTTTATGCACAGGATGATGTAGTAGTAGTGGAGGAAGAAGATGAAGATGATTTGGGTGATGAGGGGGAAGGAGAAGATGAAGAAGAAGAAGAGGATGATGATGATGAAGATGAAGAAGAGGAAGAAGTGGTTGTTGAAGAGGGAGAAGAAGAAGAATTGGCAGAAGGAGAGGAGGGGGAGACACCTGTTGTTTATGAGCTGGAGGAAGAGGATGAAGATGGTGATGAGGAAGCAGAGCAGGGGGTAAGACACAGAGGAACAGTTGTTGATAGGGTCAATTTTGAAGAGGAGGGGAGGGGTGGGGAAATGAGGTTATAAAGGTTACATCTATATTAAGTTTGGGCAAAGAGGGGAGAGGTAGTTGTGGAAAAAAGGCACATGGTGTTTTCATTTGGGGAAGATTTGCTTGCATATAATGCTTGTGTCAATTGGGAATGCATATACATCAGGCACTGACTGGATCATTGTGCTGTATACTTGGACAGAATTAGAAAACGCCTGAGCAATTGCACTAAACCGATTATTCACCTTCTGCGAAAAATTTTTAAAGTGTGTTACATGTTAGTGTTGAATATGAGCAGAAAAACTGGACCACACTACCATCTTATCTGGGGTGGGGGAGTTGGGGGGGGAGGGGGGGGGGGTAGAAGTCGTACACCTTATCCCTTCCTGCCAAAGAAACTCAAGCTTTAGCAACCATGCAAGTCAGTCTCGGACGCAGATTTTGCTTAGAGCAGGCTGGAAGTGGAAGTTAACAGTATTATATACTTTTTAAGGAGGAAGCCATTCTCGAAGGAGAGGAAGACGATGAGGAGGATGAGGAAGAAGATGAAGGAGTTGAACAAGAGGATGATGACGAGGCAGACGAAGGAGAGGACGATGACGCCGAAGAAGATGATGAGAGCAAGACAGAGGAATAACAGAGTTCCATTTTTATCTTTGAGTAATTAAGATATCGTGTTCAAGTCATCTACTAAATTGTGGATATTTCTCCTTGACGCTCAACTGCTGAAACATTCAAGTTTCTCCCCTATTGAACTTACACCGTGAGTTTGCTTTCCAGACAATCAACGACTTATTGTTTTACAAAATTCCTATTTTTATATGCGCTTTATCAATTCAGTGGTTTCCATTCACAGGTTTGCGTGACTCATTGCTCGATGCCCAGTATCACAAATGCGTGTCTCGCAATCCTTTAGTAGGTGTGTCGGATGGCGGACAGTCGCTCCACTTCTATTTCTAAAATTCATTGTTCCAATGACGAAAAGTTATCCTTGTTCGAGAACAGTCAGTTACATTCTTCGAGCAATGGATCGCTGATTTCTGATTGTTCATCCAGAGTAAATAACCTCTTGTAGATAGCAGTTGATTATCGAAGATATGTGTGTAATCCAAGAGAAGGGGTTAGTTTCTAAAGAAACTGTTGTGCTGCGTCGGAGGGCGAATATAACAGGATAATTGGATATTGTCAACTGAGTTGATAACGTAAATTGGCCTCCGTAAAGAGTTTCAAAGCTAATGCTTGAAACGTCAACTTTGAAACTCTTCAGGGTGGCCAATTTACATTATCAACTCAGTTGATAATGCCAAATTACCCTGTTCATCAAAAGGAAATATACGTTTCTCTTAGCAGTTGTATGTTCTCCCAGGGCTATGCATGTATTTCTAAAGTTCTTAACGTTATCCTATAAGAAACATGTGGACATGCGTAGTCCTAAATTTGTGACGTAATGTGCTTACAACACTTAGGTAATTTGGAAGTTCCTTCAGAGGAAGGCGTTTTTAAGTTAGTAGGTGCTATCGTGTCATTATTTACCCAAACGTTCAGCCTGAGCTACAGTCATTTGATATAGTGTTGCTGTAACGGTTTTTGTAAAATTGTATCTACTTCAAGTCACTAAGTTCTCTCACGCGCAAATAAACTCGAAAGCCACTCTGGAGGTAGAGCAAATGTAGGAAAACGCTCGAATAAATGGCGAGAACAGATTAACAGAGGGACGCCGAAAAAATCGGGGAAATGCAACTGGCAAGCACTAGAAAATTGTTAGGCTGAACCCACTCGGTGGTCATTGTGAACATTGTAACGACTCAGTGACGTACCCTCAGGTTGTAAGAACCAAGTTGTCTTGCACGAGTTACAAACAACCGTATAACTGAGCCATTAAGTCTGGGTGTTTTAAAAGCGTTTAACTTTTTTGTTGAAGCCCAAAACCGAATGGTAATGAACACAATACTTATACTTGAAAAGCTTTGTGTTTGAAAAGTCTCGAGGTTTCCTTTTCCCTACTTTTGTTTCCTTTGAAAGATTTTAAGAAGCGAAAGCAGTTGTTTCTTATGTTTTCCTTTGAAGTTTTACGCATGAAATAGGTGCACGGCTGGCGAGAAGTGATCCCTTCACGCATGCCCGACGTTTGACCGCTGTGTTAGCTTAATCTTGCTTTAAATTAGTCCGTAAATTATCTGATTTGTTAGAGACCACTGGGTTTCTGCTCTCAATGTTCGTAGTCACTCCAGGCATTCGAAGTTCGTTTGCCAGCCGTAAAATTTGTCAGACTCGATTTATAATTAGCACATCCCCCTTAAAAAGCTTCATAAAAAGGGATGAGTTTTACGTTTGCCAATTTTCAGAAATTAGTTTGAGATGTACGATAAAAAATATTCTTTTGTTCTTTCAAAGGTATTGCTACCCGACCTTTCGTCTGAAGCCTTTGCGATAAACCGTGCAGGTGCTAAAGGTGCTGTTACGAACATTGAAGTTCGTAACAGAAATCTCAGTCTTCCAATCAGACTTTAGCACCTGCATCATGTGATTGCCATAATTTATAGCAAACTGTATATCATTTGATTGAAATGAAGGGTTTTAAATAATACTGTTTGTCCCACTTAACCGTAACTCTAAGAAGTTTACTGTTACCATCCGTACTTCACTGCCATTGGACATACTAAACTGTCACTGAACGTATTTAACCGAAACTGTACGTATTAGACTGTCGCTGGAGGTCTTATACCGTCACTGGACGTGTTTGACCGTTATTACTGGACGTATTGACCATCACTGGACGCATTTGACCGTCTCTTGACGTTATTTGACGTCACGAGACGTATACGACCGTCACTGGACGTATTAGACTATCATCAGATGTATATGATCGTCACTGGATGCATTTCACCGTCATTGGAACTTATTGACCGTCACTGGACACATTTGATCACTGATGGACGTTTAGGACCGTATTAGATTGTCACTGAACGTATTAGTCCGGCACTGGACGTATTATACCGTCACGTCACGCATTTGACCGTTATTAAATGTCCCTAAGAGAAAATAAGGAGTCCAATTATTTTCTCTAGATGTATTTCACCCTAACAAGATTATTTTGACCTTCACTGAAAGTACTTGATTGCCACTGGACGTCAGTACCTCTTCGATAGACATTTTTCACCATTACGAGACTTGCTTATCAATCACGACGTAAGTAACTGTCTTTAAATGAACTTGACCATAACTAAGGGTACTTCACCGTCACTGCATGTTTTTGATTATCACTTCAAGAATTTGATCGTGAAGGAACGAACTTTACCGACCCTCGACGTATTTAACCATCACTAAGAAAATTTACGGTCATCAAACGTTCTCGACCATCACTGGAAAAATTGACCTTCAGTAGATGTATTCCGCGTCTCTGAACGCATTTGACTTAATTTCGTAACCGTCCTCAATCGTACTTGATTAACACTACATGTGCTTTAACGTCACTGGACGTATCTGATTGTCATTTCACGTTCTTGACCGTTACTGGACGTACTTATCAGTCACTAGACGTACTTCGTAACCGTCTTCAACCGTTCTTGATTAACACTGTGTGTGCTTTAACGTCACAAGACATATCTGATCGTCATTTCACTTTCTTGACCGTTACCAGACGTTTTTATCAGTCACTGGACGTACTTCGCAACCGTCTTCAATCGTACCTAATTAACACTATGTGTGCTTTAACGTCACTGGACATATCTGATCGTCATTTCACTTTCCTGACCGTTACCAGACGTTTTTATCAGTCACTGGACGTACTTCGTAACCGTCTTCAGTCGTACCTGATTAACACTATGTGTGCTTTAACGTCACTGGACGTATCTGATCGTCATTTCACTTTCTTGACTGTTACTGAATGTACTTATCAGTCACTGGACGTACTTCGTAACCGTCTTCAATCGTATTTGATTAACACTGTGTGTGCTTTAACGTCACTGGATGTATCTGATCGTTATTTCACGTTCTTGACTGATACTGAACGTACTTGTCAGTCTTTAAACGCGTGACCACAACTAAGTGTAATTCGTCATCACTACATTTATTTTGTTTCCTATACCTTCATTTATTGAACCTTTCAACAGTTATCTTTTCTTTTATTTAATTTAACACTTTTCTAACTTTTTCAATATAAAAAGCGCAAAGAAAGATTGTTATTGTCGTCACTGTTCATGCACAGTGCCGGCTTGAATGAAACAATTTGCATCTCCATAAACAAACCCCCCCCCCCCCCCCCGCCCCTTATTATTTATCTAGAAATTTCAACCACAAGTATCCCTTCAATTTATCGGCGGTTCTCCGCCAGCCAATTATAACTTGAAAATATAAATATGTAAGCCCACGAAGGCTATTGATTCCATTCACGGAACATTCTATGGATACAATTATGAAAAGATGCACTTTTGTCTTCAGCACCAGTTACAAATAAACGTATTTTTCAAAATGAAAACTTTTCGGTTGAAAGAGGTACCCGGATAGGGACATTACCAAATTGACATTTTTTTCACACCATTACTAGTATTAAATATAGTCACAGGATTCTAATTTAATATATTAAATTTACCACGTATTAAAAACTTCTGAACTCTAGACCCCTTTGCTGTTACTCAACCGTCATATTCAACACCAACACTTCCGTTATTTACGCTACACTTGACGAAATGACATGCCCCTCTCGTGGCGAAGATGCCATACATATCTTTACACACAGCATCCTGACTTTTGAGAAGTTTATCATTAAATCTCCAAGTTTTGATGAATAACGAAAATTTCTTAAGACATCACAATCTTTTACACGCGCACCATCATTTGTGTCCATGTTTTGAACTTCCTTTTCTCGACCTGTGAAGTTAGGAGAGTCAGTCACTTAACACCAGACATACCTCATTTACACGAAAACCGGTATGGACCACGCGCGTGTGTCCGGATTTACGTTATATCAGTTACGAAGGACGCACACCCACAAAACTACTGCTCCCTGAGGTTTCCTCAATGTACGAAAGGATTTCAAAATTGCCCCGATTTTTTCTACGGACCCGAGTTCCTCTTAGTACCAGTGGAAACCCTACTATAGGGTGATTCAATGAGCAGATCACTACGGACTTGATATAAAGACAAGACCCATATTTTGGGTCTTAAGTTGATTAATGGGGGGGGGGGGGGCGGCGGCGGCATAAATAAACCCTTCTCTGTATCCACAAGGGGTGGGAGAAGCACAAGACCGTCTAGGCCCACCCCACACAGAAGTTTGTGAACACGCAGCTCTTTTCTCCAAAGCTCCTTAAGTAGAACTGCGCGCAAACGAACAGACCCCTTTGTGAGTTCTTGAAATTTATAGTAAATGAAATTCAGAAATACACGGTGAGATACCTCAAACTGCCAACTAACAGAGGATCGAGCGCATACAGCCAGTCATAAGCATCTTCCTCTTTCTCCGTTGTATTACGTACAAGAAATCTGCAGTGTCTTGTACGGATTGAGAATACACTTAATGACTGAAAAAGATTGAAATAAAGTTCCAGTTACAAGATTTACAAGATTTGCTTCGTTTTATTCCTATGAGAAAACAGAGGACTGCGATCATGCCACAAACACGGGCTTTAACATCAAAACTTCTTGTTATCAGTTCAGTACAATTGTTGCCTTTGAGGCGGTTTCAATTCACTGTCATAAAAATAAAACGTAATTACAAATACCTACCATAACATAAATTTGCACCATCATAAGCCAATGAGGAGTCAAAGTAAAAAACAGGTAAACCACCAAATGCGCAGGAAAACACGGGCAAAAAAGTTACGTTTAGTTTTCGTTTGGCGTCTGAATGGTTTAGAGCATGGCGCGAGTTTTTAGACCAATCACAAACCAAAGAAAGAGAACCAAAGAAATCCCGGATTACTTTGACACTCAATTCGCAATTGGTTGGGAAGTTTACTACCTTAAAACCTAGAGTCTCACGTTGCTACAGTATACCCCTCCTCCCCCCCCCCCCCGCCCCCCCCAAAAAAAAAACAAAAAACAAAAAACAAAAGACAAAAAAACACTAATTCTCACCACAAAGTATTCTGGGCACTCCACTTTAGAATGTTTCAAGTTGATCAGAAACTGTTCAACCTGTAATCAATCAAAATCAAGGATAACTGAGGGGAACTAAGGTTTTCAATTTCAAGTCACTTAAATTATATTTCTGGAAGAGTTCACTCACCGGGTCACCTTCCTGGCGATATAGAAGCACGTAAGGTTTCCGAACAACCTGAAATGAAATAAAATAAATAAATAAAACAATAAAATATGGAGCCTCAGCACGCGAACGCAGAAATACGCCACGATCCAAAATGGTTTGCGCAGGTTTCGTCCCTTCAAAGCTTCCACCCAAATAAGTATAATACTTCGCTTTCAATTCTGTCCACGCGGCTACACCGCCACAGCGATTTATCTACCATTACCAACCGAGGGTTGTTAAATAAAACAGTCGCTCCTCTTGTCCACCGACAAGGCACAACAGTTTCTTAAGAAACAAATAACCTCGAACTAGTGGAGGCAAAACCACAATCTGACACGTGCACAAACTGTTTAGAAAAGAAGACACTCAAGACGTGGTACTTTTTTGAGGGCTTTTGCTACACGTGAACAGGGTATAGATGGTGTTGTAGTTAGCCCTTTAACTCCCATGAGTGATCAGAAGAGAATTTCTCCTTACAATATCAATACAACATCAACCAGATAAGTGATGAGAATAAAGAAAAATATCAATTTGGGGATAATAAGTTGATCCAATACTAAATTCTCTGAACTGGCATTATGAGAATTGTATGGTTGACAGTGAGGAGGATTACAAATTTGATCTGGGAGTTAAAGGGTTAACGGATGCTCGATAGCATATCAAGCAGACTCCTTCAAAGATTCCCTCTCAGTCGAAGAGATGCCTATTTCTTACTGGAAGCAAAACCATACAAGATGTAAAACAGTGCAAGGGTTGAAATGAGACTTTTTACTCACTACATAGCATTTGCTCCATCTACTGCTGCAGTCGTCCATGATGTGTAGGTACCCACGCTTGCTTGTCACCGGGCTGTGGATTACAAATTCAATGTCAAATCACGAGTCCTTGTTTTAAATTCATCAATATCGTTCTTTCATCATGAGCCTGACTTAAGTAACGCGATTTTCTTGTAGTTCGCCGTTCAACGTGGTAACAATGCTTGCGAGGTTTTCGAGGGGAACTATCTAAATTGAATAGCTACTGAAAAAAGACTTGTAATGGAAGGCCCGTAAAAAGTTACAATCGAGGAATGTAACAGAGACGATAATCAATTGGTGTGTTCTCGAATGTGTTCATACATTTTCTTTTCGTGATCCCCCTTTCAGTGAGTGATGAATTAATTACTTTATAATATTTTTTAACTAGCAAATCTTTGATGTCACTTTCTTCCTTGATACAGCCATCTTAATAAAAACTGTCTAGAACACAATCCGTTAATGGGGAACCGCTCAAATGCAGAAATCGAGGTAAAAAAAAAAATAGAACCACAGAACAACAATAAAAGAGACTTCTCGTTTAAATGGAAGTACAATATTTGGCCAAATGATAAAATGGATCAATGTAAGCATCTGAACAACTACGCACCTACCCCTTCTCTCACCCAACAACAGACAATTAATGACATGTTAGTTAATGTTGGGTTGAGGGAGGAGTAGGTGCGCAATTGCACAGATACATTTTTCTTCCTGAAGGACACTTTTAACGCTTTCAGAGCAACACTCCTGCTATTGCTAAACGAAAAACATCGGGGCCAGTAGTAACAATAATAACAATAACAATAATAATAACAAAACAAAATCATAGTGAGAAATTACTTACTTTTTCCTGACAAGCAACACATCTGGTACGTAATACTCCACTTTCGATTCATCTTCTTGTTCTTTTTCTTGTGTTCCTAACGCACTTACACTGCCCTCTGACGAAGGAGCTCGACTCTACGGACAGGAGAAACTCAAGACATATATTACAAAATACGAGAAAGAGAAATGGCTCTCTGTAGGTGTCTTGATATAGGGGAAACCCTTTAATTCCTTCTAAATAAGTTACGAGAATATGGTGTTAGACCAAGATTACAACTTCTACCTGAATCCTTTGAGTAATCTCTTCACCTGTTTGATGGATAATGTATGGCTATTAAAGGGAAAAGTTAAGTGTTAATCACCTCTGGGAGTTTAGTCTAACTATTAAGCGATACGCCGCAACTGTAACCCTGAGGACTGTCACAATTACATTAGCACCACCTGAATTTATCTCTTAGTAAAGAAAATACAGCGCGCCAAAGGTGATTATGCATAACTCACTCACCAAAGCTTTAGCTTCACACAAGTCCTTTCTCCACGTTAGGAGACGAAGACACTGCAAACCAACACGAAAAAAAGTCAAATCATGTTAAAAAGATGACTTCTATCGTAACACTTTATTTATCTTTTCACTAACAGCCTTTGCTACGAAGAATTTCCAGGAAAATTCTCGTGTTTGTGGAAGACGTCTTGGTAACCTCCGATAGAATCGTAGGCTCATTAACTACTTGCGCAACTTATCTCTCCTTTTAATTCTTTTTTTTAAGAAAGATGTTCGATCACATCAATGCGTTTATCATTAACAAAAAAGAAAAATAGGCATCCGTTACCTTTTTTATCAAGGTTTCTTTGACTTGCTCTGGGTTGACATCTCTTGTAAAACGCAGTGGCTTCCCAGCCGGAAGTGACGCAACTGATAGAAACGAGGAAGATAATGAAATAGAACCCAGGCTACTCCGGCTTGAATATGTACTACCGGCTGAGAAAATTCCCGGATCAACCAACACGTTGTCGGGACGGTCTGAGGACATGAGTGTCTCACCAAGGCATAGGATGTGACGAGCTTTACCAACCTGGAAAGAGCACGAAAGTAATTACCACAAGATTAGTTCACAAACGAGGAACTGGTCGTTGAAAGCTTGGACAAAGCCCACTGAAGCCGAAATGAATGGCTATCCAGGGCGCTCGTGTTAGAAACAAATGGAACTATCCGAGCGAAGGGACTGATATCAAACGGGAAAGAGTTCCAAAGTACAGATTGTGATAAGAGAGGTAAAGTCACGGCTATCACTTCAAAAGAGTTTGATATAACGCTACCTTCGCTCTAGGAAGTTTGAAAACTTGTTTTCGATTTGCGTTAGCTCCCAGTCATTACCTACAAGCCGCCTTACAAATTTAATTTCATTCTGCATCAGGTCTTAAGCAACGATTCCTTCTATCAGACCTTAGTCCGACTTAGTCTCTGCTGAAACCAGCGTCTTCGCGTTTTGCACTACCTTTTAAACGTCGCTGAGCGAAGCGCATGCGCGAAACCTGAGTAGCCGGCTGTGGCTAACAGCTCTTACCTCCTGAATTCTCTCCAGTTTGTCTAAATGTGACTGATGTTCATCAAGGAGTGATATCCCTCTCGGTTTCCATTCTCCAAGGTTTTCTTCTCCTCTCACGTAAATACTCGAAGTGTCGATCACGGCTCTCTTCTTCGTCTTCATTACTACACAAACAGGAACATACTTCGATCACATTAACAGCCTCCAAGCAAGGATACGGGAAGAGACAACATGGTTTGTTGGTGTTGGGGAACGAGACTCACTCTGATATATCAGAATTGAAAAAGCGAATCGGTGGATAGAGCATTGCTTTACTTTCTGTCGGTAATTCAAAAGCAAAATAATCACTATAGCCAACGGAGAAAAAAAAGCAAGTTTGGAGGGAATCAAAAAGAACTCAGAGCAAATACATGTAAACTGCCTGAAATGCCGTAAAACATGACAGAACAAATCAAAATTGCTTCCAGTCTGATTGAGAGCTAGTACAAAATTTCTGAAAACTTCTAGCTCGGTAAGGAGAAATTTAAAGTAAAGCAATTCCTGAATGGTTTCGAACCTTAATTGAAAATTCCCTAACAAAGTTACTTACATTGACCGTGCTCATCAGCGGGATGGAAAACCAGCTCAAAAATATCGCTGAGTTTATCACTGCAAAAAAGGACAAGAACAATCGATTACATAAGTTAACACTCAACATAAAAGTATTACTGAGATTACAGAAATTTAAAAAAAATTAAAGCAGTTTCCTACACTGCAAACGCTGATACAGAGACTTACTTTTCAGGACGTCGCGAAGAACCGAACAAACTCCAAACAGACCTGCAATTCAACAAAATAAACTCTCGATAAGACTAAAAATGAAGTCCTGAATGTTGAAGAAACAGAAAAAATTACAATTATATAGTTTTCTTACCGTGAGGAGGTTTTTGAATCCCTTCCAAACACGCAAACAGGAATATCCTTTGTGAGACATGAAGTCTGGCAACAGTTTTCGAGCTGCCGGTGAAAGGAATTCATGAGTAAAAAATTGCAAGAATCTTCGCAACTCGTGGGATGACATCTCAACGAGCACCAAGTAACGATTTCCGTTTATTTGCCAAAGAAGTAAAACTAAAGTTAGTCACTGTACTCCAAGTTAACTACACAAATTCCAATTTTTAAGAAGAAAAACAAAACCAACCTCAAGGTACGCAGATATGGTAACGAACACAAGCTCTCCAGGCGGAGTCACCCTGCAAGGTGGCATACATGAATTAGGTAAGGTTAATGAGTGTCAAGACCAACTTACACACAATTCCAGCGGTTTACCTGTTCAGTAAAATGGAGTTATGAAGTGACGAGTCCCAGGCTGCTTCAAATCTAAACACGCATCTGTTTTCATCCGGGTGGGACTGGACTTGGGGTGACAGCACGTTCAGTGAAACAGTATGAGTTGAACTTTCCCCTGCAGGGGGAGGGGTGAGAGCTGTACGTACACGACCTGTAAGGCAACCAATAAACTCAGGGTAAGTCTCTCACGCGCCCTTTGATCTTATTTCAATCATCGTTGAACAAAGTAGGAAGTCCGTTGAGGCAGCAGTGAGGATGACCACAAAAGAAAAACTAAGGCTAGTAATTAATCTCTTTTACTATTAGATAAACTGTTAATAGTTATTAAATACCGAGTTTTACACAATTTGTTGGGAAAAATATGACTTATGAGTAAGAAGTTCTTTATCCACCTTACATTCCTAGCTCAGCCTAAGCCATTTACTAGGGCCTGTTGTCCAGAAATCGCATACCGAGAAAGTACTGGGGAGCTTTTCGATTGAATGTCGAAAGTCATCAATGATTGCTTTAGTTTTCCTAAACTTCGTTATGTTAATGGTTTAGGAAACTCTCACCACTATTACGACTAAAAGCTATACGACTTGGTCACTTGAGTTTTCCGGCCAGTTCCAAGTATTTACGTTAAGTTATTAGTTGTTCGTCGAGATATTTCCATTTGCTCTCTTTGGCCGCGGTCTTTGTTTAGGTTTTTGCTTAAAAGCACTAAATCGAAAAGGCGTCATATCGCATGAATAAACAGCTCACTTACCCACAGCAAGTTCTGTGACTTTTCTGATTCTGATGTCCATAGAGTTCTCGTGAATTATTGTAACAACAAGACGCCTTTGAATTCCCTGGAAATGAAGAAAAAAAAATCCTAAGTCAAAGCCTGTTCATCAACACCATCGCTCTGTGAGAAAATTTGCACTGAATAATCTCATTATAAACAAGGCTACTAACAAATTTACTAACAATGGTTATTATCTTGAATTCCCATACCTTCCTCGGGTCTGCAAACGATGTCGAAGTTGTTAAGTGAGAGGCATAAATCACGAGAAAATTTTGTTACGCCTAAGTATTAAAAAACGATACCTGATGAAGAAGGAACACTCCACCACAAGGAGTGTCATTTTTACGCCTCACAACACAAGGAAAATAGCTGAAAACAAGAAAATTATGGTGGGTTAGGAATGTTCCTTAGGAAAAAAAAACAGAAATATCTATTTAGTTAAACCTAGATTGGATTTCAAAACTTACTCTCCAGACGGTGACATTTCGAAGACCTCAACCCAGACCAACAAATCAAACTTAAGAGTTCCTTCTTCGTCACTATAAAAGAAAGAAAAAAAGGTCATACACAACACTTCATTTTGTGTGTTCAGAAAACAGGTTCAACGCCATTTGAAGAACCATAAAAAGGAAACAATTAGTACAATGCACTTCGCTAAACAATTGAGTCCAGAAAAATTGTAACGAACTGTTTCTACAACGCAAAGACAAGCGACAGTTTTAGAACGGTGTGCGTCAACTAATACTAAGGTATTCACATTTCCTTACCAGGGTTGATATGGCAAAGGTACGGCAGGAGAAGATTCTAAAACAGGAAAAAAAACACAGCGATCTTACATAGGTAATCGATATTCCACTGGCAGAAGCTTGTTGAGCAATGTACCACAGTTTTAATCAAAGAACAGATGATATACTCATGAAAAAAAAAAAAACAAAAAAAACCCCGAAGAAAAAGAAGTGGCACGGAGTCATTTGTTACCTTTCAGATATTTAGAACTAAATTCTCCTTCCTTCACTATGGCCCTGACAGAACAAAAATAACATACAACAATGAAAGAACACCTTCTTAGTTATGAATCTCCACTTCACTAAAGAAGAAGTTACTCGCGCCCACTCCCTTATCTTTCTCCAAAATACTAAGCAGTTAAATTAATTCAAGAGGGTTTCATTTGTAAAAGTCTTAATGGTTTTAAAGGATAGGACACTTTCAACATTTGGTGGGTTTTGGCTGTTTGCGGGGCGCTTGTCACATATCAATCCAGCAATGATCCAACTCGTCACAGAGTTCCCAAAAGCTCAATGGTAGAGCATCAGGGTACGGAATTTCATTATCTGTGGGTCGAGCGCTCGTGGGTGACTACGATTTCTTTTTGTCCCACGCTCGTGACAAAAAGTACAACAGCTTTTTTTGCTAAATTTACTCGGTTCTTCTCACAGATCGCCGATGCTCTACTGCCACACGTGCCCTCAAATGGACATACCATCTGGGAAGCATTTCTAGCCCAGAAAACATAGTATTTAACCCATAAACAACAGAAAAGGTTAAAATATAAGACTCTGTATTCTCATTACTTGAACTGAAGTACTAAGGGTAATTTGCCCTTGACCAAACCTTGGAAGCTGCGCAGTTGACTGATGCTGTGGGTGATGCTGATAGTGGCCGAACACTTCAACCTGCAGGGGCCTGGTGCTGATGTAGTCTATGAACTCTCTTGTTACCACAACTCCAATCTTATAAGGAATCAAAGAACAGGAGTTGAAAGTGATGTTATAAAAAGGAGAAAACGCCTGTGAAACCTGCTCTATTTTCCTGAAAATTTCAGTCAAGAACAGCTATACTATCAAGGCTGCCAGGTTTTTGAAAGCAACAGGAGCTAACGAAAGATGACTTTGTAATGTATAGGGCTACTGTTTGTCTTACGATGTGATCAATTCCGATGTGCATCGCGAAGTTTCGATTGGATACGGCTCATCTTCTTCAGGCAATATGGTCGAACTGTACACGATAAGAAAAAATACTTCCATTCTAAAATAGTAATACTAGACATAAGCTTTTCCCCAGTTATACACGGATGTCCAACTATGTCGTTAAGTTTTCATTGAAAGAAACATTTATCAGACTACGAGCAGTCTCCTTTTCGGCGAAGTTCACCTCGCGAGTCCAAAAAAATCAGCGAAAAATAGGGCCCCGCGTGGAACTCTGCCGGAGAGCGAGGTGCTTTTCTACCAGAGTTTCCCGGGACGCACAAGCCACCACTTTTTTTCGTTGACTTTTTTGGCCTCGCGCGATGGACTTCGCCGATAAGGAGGGACTGTTCACAGTCTAGACATTTACAAGAAGAGTCAAGCCAACATCGACGAAGTAGACACATAGTCGTCAAACTATCATGCAATTCTAATACCTTTTGATTATAGTAGAAACCCAGAGGACTGCCATTTTGTTTGTTGGTAACGGGCTCCGTGGAAAATCCTTCATCTTCTTCACTGCACAAAAACCTACAAATAACCAAACCTCGTCACCAAAGCCAGCAGGCTATTTTTTTAATTTTTGGAAATACCTAAACGCATGTTTGCAAATATTTTTTACTCGAGACACAAATCTTACAGTTCACCTTATTTGACAGAATACATCCGTGTATTGAGTTGGAATCCCTTGAGCCTGCTTTACAGTGATGCTAATCACATAAGGCTGGCCGACATGAAGTGTCCCCTTGGAAAATGGAGGTTCCTGCACCTCGTCTGCTTCAACCGCTTCTTCTACTTCCCGCTGAAGAATTCAGATACATCATAGTTTGCAATTCGTGTTTATCAGTCTTCTCCACCCCAAACCATGTTCATTCTTTTGTGCTTCTTTTCTGACCTCTTTGAGAAGTAGTAGAGGCTCCGATGGGCTCTTAACCCTTTAACTCCCATGAGTGACCAAGACAAGATTTCTCCTTACAATATCAATACAATATCAACCAGATAAGTGATGAGAATAAAGAAAAATATTAATTTAAGGATAATTAGTGGATCCAATACTAAATTCTCTGAACTACCATTATAAGAATTGTATGATTGACAGTAAGAAGAATTACAAATTTGATCTGGGAGTTAAAGGGGTTAACCGAGCAGATGGATCAACGGAAATGTGTAATGGACAAAACAGATTTCTGTATTAATCCAAAATGGCGTAAGTGATAACGATATTACCTCATGCTGCTCTCTGATTGGTTAAGGGACCTAAGGGAGCCCCTGTGAATAGTTCTTTGGTGTTAGTTTACCCCGTTCACAGGAAACTTTCATTTCCAGATTTTAATCTATTCAAAGGCCATTCACTAAGAAGCAACAGCGGCTCTAAAGATAGCTCAGAAAATTTAGGAGTATTCGCTCAAAAGTATGATTTTGAACAAAGCGTGACATGGGAGTAAAGGTTGGCTGAGACATCCTCGTACTTTTCTCAAAGATGATAAATGAAAGAAGGCAAGTGTATCATCCGAGTCGGTTCGACAAGACTCTGTACTTTACTGACTAAGAGAGCGACATGATACACAGATTTCACTTCGTGGAGTACAACTGCAAACACATAAAGTCACGTTATTCAGTTACACTAACTAGAAACACAAAGTTAGGAGTCTAATTAAAAATATTTATTGCAGACCATGTTTCACCTCGTTCTCACTCTTCTGTTCGTGATCATCAGAAGGAAATTCTAACCACAGTACCCAAGAGCGACCCGTTTCGTCTACCTGCCAAGTGTCATGATCTGCGAAAGAAACAAGGTAGGCATTCAGAACCGTTCTGAGGTCAACAGGCTCAGTCTCCTTATACCTAACCATTGGTAAATCCGGATCAATATCAGTATCTGGTGAACTGACCACCTTCCCCTCCCCTCAACAACAGTCAATTGAGAACAAGTTAGGGTTAATGTTGGGTTAGGGGAGGGGTAGGTGGGCAGTTGCCCAGATGCTGATATTGATTCGTAAAGCCTCCCCGGATTTCCGTAACACGAAGCTCCTGCTCTCCCTTTCGTGCGAGCAGATTTCCATAAGCGCTACAGCACGACCGACGGAGCCTCGAGAGACAAGTAGGCTGGAAAAGCGAGCCAAACCTAAGGGTGGGGGGGGGAAGACTGGGGGTTAGAGGGGAGGAGGAAGGGCTCTCATTTCGTGCCAACCTGCTTCGCTCGCCAGCTCATATCTAATGGCTTCGCTGCTGGTGTGGAAGCCTTTTTGAGAGAGCCTGGGCATTGTGTGAGTAAAGTGTAATCTCCAAGAACAAGACATGATGACTCTTATCCATTGAAACTTAAGGTTTAAATCTAGGAAGACTAAAGAAGGTCAACCTAAAACAACTGCTTTTTTATAAGTATGATTGCGTACCAGTGCATTGCTGAATGTTGATGGATAGATTTCCTTGTATATCCCCCAGTTCACTCACAATCGGCACCGTTTGCTCCAATGGAACACCAAACACCAAGTTACTCAGGTATACAAACGATCTGTTGCCAAAAATGATGCAGACAAAAAGCTTTCTGAAGGTCCTCGACTCTTAAATTGATGTCTATTATTGTATACACTGCAGTGTCATACAAGGTTTACAGCCTTAAGAAAAAGCGGTAACTGCACACGTGTAAAGTTATGCTAATATTTTATGCGTTTGTTTGATTTGCAAACACTCGCCTTTCGCGCCACTCTGTCAGGTTGATGAATGAATGGCAAAGCGTTCATCACTCTCAATCCAAGGCCCTACGGTGTTTATATAATAAACAAAAAAATATTTGGTTGCTTGTAGATATGGAATGTCTCTTCTCGTGTTCAACTCGAAGTCTTACTCATTCGTTGCACTCACTAGTGAGCTACCGGGGTTGAACATTAGAGGAGAACTAGAATCCCATATCCATGCGCACCAATGTTTTATTCTCAAGGGTGGAATTTTTTCCCTAAAATAGTTGATTTTAATGATTTTATTTTCTCTTTTATTTTTGTCTATGGAGAAAAAATTATTTAACAAATTTTTTAAAACTCTTAGCTGCAGGAATAACTTAAATCAAAAGCTAGAGCTAAAATACCTCCCAATCAGTCTAAACCATGGTAGTGAGTCGTAGAAAGGATCAGCAGAGTCAAAGGAGATTTTACTATTGGTTTCTGCGGCGGTGTCATACAAAAAGCGCATGTCTTCCAGTCGGTCCCTAGAAGTCGCAATGAAAACAGCAGAGAGGTAATACCTATTACTACTTAGGTTTAGAAACAACAAAGAGTTTCTTACATTGGAAGATTCTACATTTCATCAAAAACAAGGTTTGACATAGACAATCAAGTGACATTTGATGAGAACCTTACTCTTAACAGAGGCAACGAATTATAACAAGCCCCTTGCAAAACGTTGTAGAATAGGAAAGAAAATTTGTGTCTGTCAAAGTACCAAAATACACTCTACCAAAAGGAACCCCTCTTTAAGAGAGAGAGAGGTATAAATTCTCTCGTAACACTAGGACGAAAAAACAGATTTTCGTGAAAGGCTAACATGATTCCTGTTAGAAAGGGAGTCAACTTCCCAGAAAATTTGTGTCCAGGGACTGGTCCAAGAAACAACTGCATAAGTTTTATTATTTGTGGTATTTGTTAAAACAACAATTTTGATTGTGTTTTGACCGAGTCCTCACCGTAGCTTTCCAAGCGACCAGAAGTGTGAGGCGCCATGTTTCATGTCTTTGACCTCCACAGCCAGTACGGTGGGGTTATCCTTGTGTTTGACATCACTCAAAAGAAACGATGGAAGGGGAGTATACAGTGTGTCTGTTAATAATGTGAATTGGAATTCCACCTAAAACGATAGATAAAGTTTAAGTCTTCACTGAGGACCTTGTGGAGTTGAAATCAGCTTTGAAAACGTTTTTCCCATTTAAGATAGTGTGCAACGACCGAGGAAAACCCTGTTGCACTGATTGGAAATCTTAGTCCTTTCAAAATAAAGATCGCCGTAAAATACAAAATAAAAAAAAAATCCTACTGTCGTTTGCTAAGGGCTATGGCGAAAAAGATAAACCAATGATAAAAACTCAGAACAAGGTCGCTATTTCACCCTTTCACCCTTGAATTACACATTAAGGTCAGGAGAACAAACGAAATGATTACCAAATAAAGAAACTCTTGATTGTTAAACAAATTCTCCTTTTCAGAACCTTAGGAAATGTATGGAGAACAGTACGGAGAATATGTTTACCGATATTAGGATGCAAAGGGTTATGATTCAAGGTTTTACCTTCTTCCTCAACTCTACGCTGATGGCGTTTGCTTCTTTCAACAGTACTGCATGACTCAACAAGGCATCCTGAAATCCAAACAATGATTACAAAGCTCAAATTAATGTATACAGCAGTAATGAATAGCCTCTTATTATTAATAAAAGCCTCTTTATTATAAATCTTTCAAGCATTTTATGCCAGAGAAAAGGAAAGAGAACCTAACTTTCTATTCTCTGTCAGTCAGAGAAACTGGCCTAAACTTAAACTTTGTATAATTTTCTTCTCTTATTCCATTTACATGTAAATAAAGATTGCAAGCAGCTATTACATATTCAAACCAACCCTGAGTGATGTGCATACGTAACATCTCCACTTGTCAATCACCACTTCCGCTAAGTTGAGTTCGCGTTCGGTCAGCGGGCTCTCGCCTGTAAGAAATTAAATTTCTTGTTAGTTACGTTTGCTCTCTTAAGAGGTTGCCATCGCAACAGATTCTAATGTTACTCACATTTAGTAAGTGAACTTTATTTAAAACAGGGTGGCCCATTCAGCTACAAGGCTATTGTCCAGAGGGGCCCTGTATACGCCTAAAATCATTACAATATTATAATCAATTACAACAAACACTTGTAGTCTAAAAATTTGTGGACTAAGAAAAACTAAAAAAGAACAAAAACAAAAACAAAAATACAATATTTATAGTCGGATTCTAGTAAACACTTGTAGGCTGTACAACAAATTTTTTGTGGTTCTAAAAACAGTTCGAGTGTTGACAACAGAAAAGTGTTGCGAGCCACATCACAAAAGTGTTTGCCCAAATCTACTTGCAAATATTTTAACTCTGCTGCAGGAAACTCGCAGACACCCACAGGACTTTTTCCTTCTTCTTCTTCAATCTAGGTGACAATCTAAGAATTGATATAAGGGACATTTTGGTCTCAAGTTTTCAACACGAACGTGTTCTTGTCCTTGTTTCACTCAATTTCGCCAATCTTCCTCGTCCTAGGAGGGGCACAGGCCTCAACCCTAACAAGTCAACATGTGTTACAAAAATTGAAGGAAGGTAGTGAGAAAGTATAAGAAAACGATTCTCACTGTCAAAACTGTCGACATCTATGTCACTGTCCACTGATTCACTGGATGGTACTGACGACTGATCCATCTGTGTGACAAAAAATTCTCAAAGGTTTCTCTTAAGAAATTTATAAAGAAGTCTCCTACTCAAGAACTCAGAAATATACAAAGCAAGAAAAAAACATATCAATTCACCAGCGGTTTGTTCCCATACACTAGAAAACCTTCACAAGTCTCAGAGTGAATATGGAGTTATTCCAAAACTACTCAGAGATACTGAGCCAACAACAACCCAAGTAGATGGCCTTTGAGATCTCTACCAACATAACTTTGTGTTTACATCACGCAACAAATAAACAGAGAGAAGTCAGGTACTACAGTGTACACGTAAAAAATAAGTCTGGAAACAAATGTTACGTTTACAATCTCGTTTACCATCGACTTTTTTACAGTTATTCACTCAATTTACTAATTTTTTGTGGTTACGTCCGCAACACTTGGCAGTATTCAAATATCATGTCTTTTATTGTAGATGAGGACATTAAGTGTTTTGAGAAAACACAGGTTATAACGGCCGTTTCCTTCTAAACGTGCCGTGACAAAACATAACTCTTTAAACCCTAAGATTGGTAATATCTGCTTTCTTGTTACAATATCGACACAAATTCCTACAAAATTACCTCATCACGCTTTGTACCTGCTAAAATTTAACTTGGTTCGCGATAGCTATCTGCTTTTATAACTGCAACATGGCCACAGTTTTCGACGTTTTTTTTTAACGAAATTTAATCGAGTTCCTAAGGGTATCTTTTCAGTTTAAGCTTGCACGTTTAGATTAAAGCAACGAGAGGGGCGTGATTGTGCTGCAAGACAGACGAGATGAAAAAACAACATAGCTCTAGCTGCTCTCCCGTCTGCCTTTTCTCGCGTTTATGTCAGAACAATTAAACGAAAGAGTAATAACATTAAAACGATCATAGAAAGCAGTCAAAGTACTGATTGGGCAACTTGGGACCTGGCACTCACAGAGATGTGTGGAAGAAAAAATTACCTATTAACAACTACAGAAAGACTGAAGTGTAAGGAAGATGGAAACAAGCAGTAGAGTCCAGTAATATATATATAATAAACTCAGAGTTAAGACTTTTAAAGTCCAGCTTGTGTCTGGCAGTCTTTAAAAAAAAAGAGATCTTGTCGATTTATTAACAGATTTCTTCCAACCGAAGCATTTAGTACCTTGACAAAGCCTTCAGTAGTTGATGCCCGTCCGTGACGAACACGGCGAGTATCCTTCGAAGAAAAGAGAAATTGTGCTGTTTTTGATTGTGGAAAGATCCACATGAGTTTTTTCTTTTTACGTGAAGAACCGTGCAGAGAAACCTTCTAAAAGATGAAAGAGAGAAAGAGAGAAGGAGAATAAGAAAACACAGGGCAAAGATATCTATTTGTTTCACCGGGCAGTGCACAAGTATCCTGCAGCCTAGTAACCAGGCGATCTCTTCTCGTTCTCTTGAATGATGATCTCAGGTCCCACTTTCACGAAGATGAGCTCTTTCGCGACTGGACGAGAGTGCCTAGGAACGAGACTAGCAGGCACTAAAATGTCTTAAAGTAATTTATCATACTTAGGAACGATGCTTAATCTATCTTTACTACATTTATCGTTAGTATCATCAAATTTAGTAGTTTACTATTTTAGACAAAATGTGATAAGGTTGTGGTTTTAATTAAGATCGAGACTCTGGAAAAATTGGCTACTTCACTTCCGACGACGACCAGTCAGACCTTATTTATTCTTAACTTAGAAATCAATGTTTTAAGTTGACCACTGCATGAAGTTATGCCATTTCTTTTCCCTAAATTATCAACCCTTCCTTCTCATACTATACTATGAATACCTAAGTTTAGAAAGAAAATTCAAGTCTGTTTAGAACCAAAAGCATTTTAGACATTGGATTACCAGTCTGTTCGATGTTGAAAGATAGCAAAGGACAAAAACTTGTCAAATCATGATTGTTTATTGTACTTAAAGGGACGAGTTAGTTTGATTACCTGCCGCTGAAGTTCCTGCAGTCGCGTTTCATAGGTCTAGGTGGAGAAAAAAGTACAAAGATATAGTTGGAAGTTTCAATGTTGGTCTAACCCAAAAATTATTGCTGATTCTGGTCAATAGCTTAAGTTGTGTTTGTGCGTCCCTCAATTCATCAAATTCAACACCTCAGTAAGTCCTTCAAATTAGTTGGTTGGCCTGTCGGGTAATTTTAACCCGACAGGTAGTCCATACGTCGATTAATGAACCAGCTAGTTGACTATGGAGCCGGTCTTTTATTCAAACCTTTATAATTGTCTGACTTTGGACAATAGTGTCAGATTTTGGACACACGAGTGTCCAATTTTAGACGCTAGAGTCCGATTTACACACCAGCGTCCGATTTCAGACACTAGCGTCCGATTTTATACATTAATGACCGATTTCAGATACTAGTGTTCAATGTTAGACACTAAAGTCCGATTTTAAACACAGTGTCCGATTTTAGACGGTGGTGTCCGAATTTAATCACTTGTCTTTCTAATCGACTACATTTATTAGGTAATAGTAGCAAGAAAACGTAAAAACCTTAATTAGACGTGTCAGAAATTGTATATATATGTAATTTAGTAATTGTATCTCACCGGTAAATCAAGTGAAAATCAATGACTTGTACAAACAAAAACTATTCAGAAACGTGAGTTTTCGAAACACGTGTCTTACACAACCATATAAACAGTTCAAAACGCTCGGCCAGACAGACGGATAGACAGATAAACAGTCAGTGAATAAGTCCTAGAATTTATCAGTCACTCAGGGAGATGCACATCGCTTAAGTGGTTCAGTCAATCACAGCATTTACGATTAACATAAATTATTCGATTGCCATACCAGTCTCTGCTGCTCTAAAAGTAAATCCGCTTGATCTTTTTCTCTCTTGATTTGCTCCTCTAACTCAACCACCCTTGTTAAGGAAAAAAAAAACCCTGAGTTCCAAGTAACATATAGCGATTATTCAAAAGCTAAAATAAAATAAAAGCCATACCTTTCATTCATCTCTTTAACATCCCAACCCTGTTCTCTTAGCAGTTCCAATACCGCAAATGACCAGTCCACGGGTTCCTCTACTTTACCCTCACTTTTTCCTGTTCATTTGTGGAAAAATAACTTAATTGAGCGGATGTTTGTGATAATTTTTAAATACATGTAATCTACTAATGGGTTCATCTCCTTAAAGTCTTCAGTTTTCGCTGGGAATCAAGGTGAAGGGACTTGTAAAACGGCGAAGAGTTCTAGCCGGATCTTTCAATAATTCAGTGGCTGCTCTCTAGAGAAATTTTGCATTGATTGTTTAGAGTAATCCTGGATTTCATTGGTTTTGCTCTATTTCTCTCTGTGATTGGTCTAAAAAATTACACGTCATCCTCTCAACCTATCAGGGTGCAAAACTACAACAAATCGCAAGAGTGTCTCTCGCGTCTATATTTATATTCGTCATGAGTTTTTACCGGCGCCCCATGATATTTTGCGTGACAAGACCAAGCATCGAAAACGAAGGAGTCTAAGTTCTGAGTCTCTCTACTTACAATCGCTTAAATGTTACCAAAAGCTGTAACCTACCATTTATGTCCTCGAGAAGATTCCCTCGAGACTGACGAATTCGCTCCTCACGGGCTAAATGATAGTGAAGAGAGGAAACAACAAGTAATTTAGTAATCTTGGAAAACGTACAAACAACGCCAAGACACCTAGTCAATAAACAACGAAATCATAAAATACTCAAAGAACAATACATCTGGAAGGTAATGTTTTCAGTCCGAGACAAAGGCACAAACAAAAAAGTCAAACTTATTTCCTTTCGATTGGTCATCAGAATAAACATCTCCAACTATTTTAACATCATTTTATCCAGCCTGGTTGGGATGCAAGTACATCGCAATCCCGGTGCACGCAGAGGTCATAGGTTCAAATCCCGTACAGGCCTGAATTTTTTTCAGGTCCTATTATCAACTACTCGTTTCAGTAGTGTTCTTAGCTGCGAGGATCTCTTAATTTCATCATCAATCAAAGTTTCTTTGGTTGGCGATCACTTCCTTTATTCTCATGATCTTAATGAATGATTCAGCCCTATTACTGTGAGGAGAAATTAGATGTTGGTCACTGTCAGGGTTTAAAGGGTGAATACTCCAGAGTGGAGAGAGGCGCTGTGAAAGTAAACGGTACGAACACAACACAATGACCCGGCCAGGTCTCGAACCCAGACCTTTCTCCACCTGGAGTCCAGTGTACTAACTACTGAGTCGCCGTGTCTCCCTATAGGTTGTAACGAACACTAATTGCAGCTTAGAAAGTTAAAAAAAACTCATCACATCCTACCTTGATCGGGAAAATTAAATCTAAATACATGATTATTTCCGAGAATAATACGAGCCCCTGAAAAACACAAAAAGAACAACTGAGTATGAGGAAAACAAAGTGAATACTATCCAAACGAAAATTACAACAAAACAATTATACAGTGAAGTTTATTTCTTCATTGCAAAATTTACCTGATCTCAACACTGTGGATTCTGTTATCAGTTTTCCATTGACGAATGTACGGCTGTTCTCGCAAGGAATTATCTTCACCACACCTGCAATAAACAGGGCAAGAGCACAAATGTTAATCATGGCAGTATCTTCATCGTCCTTTTTCTTTAACTGCTCTTGACGTTGCCAACAATGCTACCGTCATCGGAACACCAAAAGCTAATATGGTTTTTGTTACGAAACGGATGAACTCTTTCCTTTAATCTCAAGGGTAATCGCATTTCAACTTACTTAATTACTGCAATAGTTTTTCAACTTGCGACGAAATCTCGCGAATTTCGTACAACGAGAAGATCTTAATAAAACGAAAACGTTCACGAATTGAAGCCATTCTAATCATTCCTGGCCAGCGTGCTTGAAGAAGTATCAACCTTTATAACATGAAATCTTCAGAGTCCACTCACCTTGGGTGTGTTCTAAGACGCAGTGCTCATCAAGAATGTTCTCCCCGCTAAGCTGGATATCTTGATGACTCTTTGCCATGGCTTGGCCAACTCTAAGGCAGTAAAATAACAGCTTTAACAAGTTTATTACGTTCGAGCAGGCCCTTATTATTCGCGGAGTAAGTTAGTATTATCAACTGTGTTGATAACGTAAATTAGCCCCTGCAAAGAGTTTAAAAGCTGACATTTCGAGCGTTAGCCCTTCGTCAGAGTGAATGGAGGAATTGTCTGCTCTGACGAAGAGCTAACGCTCGAAACATCAGCCTTTAAACATTTTATGATGGTCAATTTACGTTATCAAGGCAGTTGATAATACTTAGTTACCCTGGTATACTCTCCCTCCGACGCAGCATCACAGTTTCTTTAGAAACTTTCCCCCTCTATTCATTTGCCTTATTATTAGCACTAATGGTAAGTGCAAGACCCCTTATAGACCTCTTGGGTTTTGGGTTAGGTTTCTAGTTGGTGTTTTCAAGGCTCCCGTACTTTCCTGCGCGTGAAGAAACGATCGTGCCGAAGCGCCAATAATGAGCGCGTGCAGACAGGCTACAAGTTTATGTGTGCTTCCGATCGAGACTTAACAAGTTCATGAATGTTTGAGTAATCCTCTCTGTATTCGATAGAATCAACTAAGTTTCACAAAAAAAATTGCGCTACTTGCAATACACACTTTGTAAAGTACAATACTTGTACATATACTTCTAATATCATGAACTGCTTGTAATCATTAGGTTTGATATGCTACTGCTGTTATTTCGTCGAAATTGCCACACACATAAAAAAAACAGTTACAGGCATCACTTATCATCAGTGAGGTTAATACTTGTATGCTCAAATATGTGGTTTAATCACCTTGTAATTCCGTCCTTAATGTAGTACAGAAGACACTCGGACATCAAAGGATCCTCATTCAAATTGACTAAATGAGGTCTCTGAAAAGAAAAAAAAACAGCAACAGGACTATTGCACTAACTTCATTACAGAAGTATTGATTTACTTTGTTACAAAACACTATTGGGAATACCAAGTAATTTAGTGTTAACAACTGAATTGAAAACGTAAATTAGCCACCGTAAAGGGTAAAAAGCTGACGTTTCGAGCGTTAGCCCTTCGATTGGGGGGGGGGACGAAGGGCTAACGCTCGAAACGTCAGCTTTTTTACCCTTTACGGTGGCTAATTTACGTTTCAACTCAGTTGTTGACACTAAATTACCTGCTATACTCTCCCACCGACGCAGCGCCAGTTTCTTTAGAAACTTACTCCTTTACTATTGAGAATACCAACTTTGACTTAAAAAAAAAAAACATGGTGTAATTTGAATAGGACTTCAAAAAATTACTTTTAAATATTCGACGTATACTGACCATGTACAACCAATTATAGTCATTAAATTACTCACCCTTCTTGGCTGAAACAGTCCAACTGTATGACCATCAGTGTGGATGGCCACACCCATTTCTGCTAACATTGCCTCTCTGTTGACCAATTGAGAAAACAAAGTTACTTTATCTGCAATTTACAATGAATATGCAAAAGAATCTAAAACAAGAAAGATACTTAGCCCAAGTTCTTCATATAATAATTCAATCATTGGTAGTTAAATATTTAACATCCATTGACCAGAAAATGACTTTTCAATGTATAGCTATCGTCTAGCTGATACCAACAAAAGAACTTATTAGTCACTTAGAAGAAAACATTACCCACCAGTTCTGACCCCCCCGCCCCCGCCCCCGCCCCCGCCCCCCCTCGCCACAAACATGACATTTCTAAGAGTCAAACAAAAAACTAAATTTCAAATACCCTTATGTATATTTCAAAATTTCAAACTCACCTCTCTTGCTTAATGGCTTCTGTTTTCCTAAGCTTCTCTTCCCAAGTTTCATTTAGTTCAGCTATCAGTTTCTCAGATGCCTGACGAGTTTAACACAAAGTAATAAAAGAAAATTATCACACTGGCAGAAAATATTTGCAAACTTGATCATAGAGGGCGCAAATTAATATGGTTTGTTTCTTCTGTTGCCCCTTTTTAATTGTCTCAATTAAACTTTCCACTCCCAAGATCTCATTATTAATTCTCCTTACTGTCTGCCATACAATTCTTATAGTTTAGGAGAATTTGGTATTGGATCAACTAATAGTCCCCTTACTGATTATTTTTCTTTGTTCTCATCACCTGTGTGCTTGATATTTTATTGATATTGTAAGGAGAAATTCTATTTTGGTCACCAATAGGAGTTAACCCCTTAGCTTCCAGGAGTGATTAACATGTAATTTCTCCCAACAATATCCATTCAGTATCCAGCAAACATGTAATGAGAAAATTCAAACTTACAAGATAGAAGACGTTACTTTGGTTTAACACCATATTTTTGTTACTAATTTACAACGAAATGTTTAGCAGCAAGATAGGGAAAATGATCAATCAGATCTTGGAATTTAAAGGGTTAAGCAACGTGTCCAGCAACTGTTAGAGGAAGAATCTAACCTTGAGTCTCTCTAGGGTTCCATCATGGAATTCTTGACTGTATCTCCTTGGTAAGTGTGTAGACCCTTGCCTTAACACAGCTGTGCATTTGGAATTAAATCATAAGATAAAGTTTCACAAATATTAAAAAAAAATTAGAAATAAAAAAGACTGTAATGGAAGATGAACATGATTAAAATAAAAAAAATAGAAAGTATAGCAACATAATATGAATATAATCGTGAGTTATTATTAATAATGATGGTGGTATTACTATGGAAAATGAAAAAAAAATAGTCTGACTCCCTGACAAAAAGAAAGATTTAAACAGAAGAAAAGGAAACAATGATTCATCTTACTACTTCCCTTTCATTTTCTACATAAAAAAGCACACAAAGAGCATTGTGTACTAGACTAAAAAAAAAATGCAAGAAAAAAATACACATGTTCAACTGATAAACAAATCTGAGAAACACATCTCTAGTAAGAAATATTAAGCTTACATTGCAAATCATCAGGATTGTAGCCTTCATTGACCAGAAGCTCCTTTAGTTTTGACACTTCTTCCTTTAGTTCACGAATTATCTATATTGGGTAAAAACACATTCTATCAAATTCTCATATTTGTGATACAGTAATAACCCGCTTATAAGAACCTGGGTTTTAAGAACCTGTTAGGCTAAAATTCTCATTTTAAGCCCCCTCTACATAAGAACCTATTTAGCCTAAAGTTTTAAGTTAGGTTCTTATCAGTGGGGTTGCTGTAAAAGTGTCTTGGCAGAAACTAATAACTAACTGATTAAACTGTTATGTTTTGTTAAGAACATATAGTTTTACTGTATCTGCACTGAACTGCCTATAGGCATTGCTCTACATGGTACATTATAAATAATTTATTATGAGATGATACTGTATTTGCAATATATATACAATATATTCTGATGAAATACATATGCAAATTTAAGAACCTATTTAAGAACCTGTTTAGGCTAAATTTCCTTTAAGTACCATTTATATAAGAACCTATTTAGGCTAAATTGAAAAATTCAGGTTCTTATACGCAGGTTATTACTGTATTCATGACAGGATTTAGTCACACTACAGTGGTAATAGTAGTAGGTACCAGTAAGTACTATTTGACTGCATGTCAGTAATAATTTTTTCTTAGATTAGCTTGCTTATTTGCAGGCCAGTTCAATGTAACAATGTGCACAGTGCAAAACAATTAAATATAAATAATAATGATAATAATAATAAAAATTACTACTTTAACAAGATTGACTGTTTAATTAATAACTAGACATTAATCTAAAATTATGAAGTATTTTCTAGAACTACGCATTGCCAAGCTGTACTGTTACATGTTTTAATATGGCTTTTCACATGCCTTCCACATGGAAAATTTCACATGCATGTGAAATATTCATCTGAAATAATTTTTAAAATCATGAGAAGACTCTGAAAATTGCCACACTTTCCACAATATAATGTTCTTGTGCCTTTAGTAGTGCAACTTCACAACAGAAAGTAAAAAATTTGAAAGCCTTTGGGATACAGGCTTTAGAGGAATTATAAAACAGTACTGCTATCTAAGCTCTGCCTCAGTTGTAAGTTGCATTTTGTCAGTGACAATATTTTGAGTTGTATATATGCACAAAATTCAATTACTTGTTAAATAAAAAGCATCATTAACACAGGAATTTCAAACTTCCTTAAAAAAAGTCTAAAAGCATGGCTAATTTTCTCAGTTACCTTGGCATTGGGATCTTCATTGACTATAGCTTTGCATAAAATTTGTTTTGCACGATCAGCATACCTACCAAAAAAACAAAGCACCACAGTGAACTATTAAAATAAAGCATGGGCAATTCAACTTAAAACTTTTTTGACCAAACACTAAATTCTTAGAACCAACATTTAAGAAATGAATGGATGACAGTAAGGAGAATTACTACTGTGATCTTGGGAGTTTTTCCCTAGAGTTCTAATAAATCTTTTCTTAGCCATTTAACCTTGAGGTTGAAACAAAATGTTCCATTGCTATCTGACACCTGCCCAAAAAAATTTAAGTTTATTTCAGACCTCGAGACAAATGCTTTGTGAAACAGACACATTTGTTCAGTGCTTCTACATCTATGCAGTAAACATGTGTAAGTACCTCAGGGTACTCAATGTTTCCTCAAAATTGATGTCTGCTGGGCTAATTGCAGCAATCATAGCTGTCTTTGAGTTTCCACCTGTTTTGAAAAAAATGAAGATTTACTACCACAATATTTACATATTTTTTAAACTTTAAGGTAAACAAACTAGTGGGCTCAGGATTATATGCAATTTGTAATAGCAGGTACTAAAGAATCACCATAAATCTCTTACACCAGAATTTACTAAGAAATACTTCATACTTACAATATAAATTACTTACCAAGTTGATGGTTCATGAGAATAAAGAAAAACATCAACTATGGAATGCTGTTTGATTCAACAGTAAATTTTTAGCACTAACTTGAATTCATAAAATTGTTTGGAAGACAACAAAGAAAATCATTACCGGTGAGATCTTGAGAGTGAAAGTATCAAACAAGAAAATCATACTAAGTCTAATGTTATCAACGCTTTATCCTACAAGGTGGTAAAAACACATCTATCTATCTTTCAGCTTTCTAGTGTCTTTGATAAAGAATGTGCAGTAAACTTGTCTACTATGTCTCCTTCACTTTGACAAAGGGCTAATGAGTGAGTCATGAGCTCTAGAAACTCTTCATGGTGGCCAACTTACATTATCAACACAACTGATAAAACCAATTTTTTTTTGCAATTCCCCCCACCGAAAAAGCAACACAGGTTTCTTTAGACAGTTCATCCCTTTATTTACCATGTCTCACAGCTTGATAAGATAAATTTAAATGCACATTCAACACAACTAGAAAAAATAATTCAGACTGTACCTAGATTTTCTCTCAGAAGCCATGTCAGAACTGAATCTCTGAATGGAATAAAATCTGATTTCCTTTTCTTCTTCTGAGATGACTGAAAATTTTGAGAAAACAGTTCATATAAGCAAAAAGGGCAGTGACAATGAGGTTACTATGGACCTGACCCTTCATTTAATTTACAAATTGAAATCTTTCCAAAAAAAAAGTGTGGTAACTTTAAATTTATTCCCCTTTCAAAGATTGAACACCACTGTCAATTACTCACCTGTTCTGCAAGAGCAGATATCACCTTTCCAAGAGTTGTCAATGATTTGTTGATGTTTGCACCTTCCTGAAATATTCAAACAGACACCAATTCAATTTCAAGATAGTCATGGGTAAAACACAATTTACAATAATGGAAGTCATAATGATTATTGTTGCCTACCCCCTGATATTTGTTTTAAAATGTACCAGGAGTATTACTTTGTAAATGGAACAATTGATTGCCAATAAGAGTATGTGTAAGAGAAGAAATCTTGACTTGTAGGAGTTAATTGAAAGTCACACAGACAACTAAAAGGGTGTTTTTGTGAACAAGTTTTTCTTAAGAGAAACAAATTAAAGTCATTTTTTGCCTTATCACTGACAATACTTGGTGTCCAAAATGGTATTAATTGATTATTTATAATCATTACAATTTCCTCAATGTGATTGGTACATTTGCTGCTCAATTTTCCATTAATCATTCTGTACAGTCATAATTGGACAGTGTAATCTAACAGTTGGCTGCAATTGGATGCCTGTAATCATACAGTTGAAGCAGCCAATCACAAATCAGCTAAATCCACCATTCACAGAATTAATCAGAATATCCATGATAGCAACAATTTATCCAGAAAAAAAAGGGAAATTTCCAAAATGACAGAAGATGTTTGCCCTAAATTTATTAGTTTTTTTTTCAGAAATTGTAAAAATTATGATTAATTGGTAACAGCCAATTCTGTCTGTAATCATACTTGGGATAGACAAATCAAACTCCCACTTTGCAGTTGTCTGATTTTGTAAATCACTCTGTCACTTATGATTACAGACTAAATTGGACTCCACTTAGTCCTATTACCATTATAAATGTAGTACTACCAGCACACATTCACATACCTTAAGTCTCTCCCCTTTAGCCCCTGTTGCATCTGCTCTCTCACTCCCAGCAAGATCTACCAAACTCAGTTTGCTGACCTTCAATTAAGAAACAACATATTTAAGCTTAAACACAGCAAGAAATAGACTGAGGTCAAAAAGGGAAGAGTCCACACAAGTAAGATAATTGCATAATGACTTTTAATAATTTGGTATTTAGTGACCATGGTAGCATTACAAACCTTAGTTGTTGATAGGTCTGTTAAGGAGTCATGCCTCCTCTGTGTAAACACAATGCTAAAGATTGCATGGGATCTACTGCTGGTTTCATTCATGTTTGTTGCAGCAACTGTCCTGTAAACATTGAAGAGTGCCATCAAATTTACACTACACAAATGTTGTAGATGTACAGTCATGTACCTTCAAATTACCTCACAAATCACAACAACTCTTTGGAAGACTCCTTAATGCTACCAATAATATCAAGCTGAATACACAACACAGATAAAGATCTTCAATCAAAAATACACCACATCTTTGATTTGAAATTTTTTTGTTGACTATAGTATAATGAATAACTGTTTTATACTATGACCTTCTCAAAAAAATTCAAGAGAAACCAAATTTTACTCACCTAGCTTTGTTGCCTTCATCAATTAGGTCATTTATATCCTCAAATGAAGTGACAGCAAGTTTAGTCAAGTCTTCTACATATGGCCCCAACATTGGATGTTCCCTAAAGAAATAATCATTCCAATTAATTTTTATAACAATTAAATGTAAAAAGAGCTTAATAATTGGCAAGAAGCTCTGACTCTCTCACAGGTCCTCAAGTGACCCAGCAAGAGAATAACTAACATTAAATGTAAATTGAAATATGGCTGAGGGCTGGTTTGAGTTGAATTACAATTTAAAACATGGCATTTAAACTTATTGCATTAACTTTCCTTGACAAACAATATTTTGGTGATGCAGGAATCAAAAAAAATTTCAAGAGTAGAGTTCTCATGACAAGTGTTGGCTAAAGGGTCATCTGCAAAAAGTTCAAACATTATATGTTTTGTCCTTGACAGATTTTTCCTTATTAAGTTTCTTGTACAAAACAAATGTCAGATTTTGGACAACTTAGAGAACTTGTCAGCCTCACCTCACTCTTAAGTTGTTCTTAGCTTTTGGACTCAGCAAATCTCTCACTCTTTCACAGTAGATCTCAAGATAGCTGACCTGATGAAAGATTAAAACATGCACTGTACAAAAGACTTTTACAAGTTGTCAATAACTCAGACTGCATTATTATGCAACTTAAATATAACTAAAAGATAGACTGCAAAGGCCCCTTGACTGAAATAGTAAAGTTTAAAACAAAAAATTGTTCATGTCTAAATGGATGTTTTGGAAAAGAGGTTGGAGGATCTTGCAAGTGGTCTCTGTACATGCAAGTAAGGTTGATGAAAGGTTTGCATTGAGTCATGTGTCTTTCCCTTTATGCTTTAAGATCAGAGTCTCATACCTCAGCAGATAACATCAACTCATCGCTGCTCTCACTGTCAATCTTTTGGAACAACTCTTCACAAAGCTAAATAAAAATAAAGGAGTATATAAGGGGCAAGGTAACTTTTATCTGAATGAAACTTTAAACTCCAGAAGTTTTTAAAAGGTAACCACTATTTTCTCTCCACAATTTTAATAATACAATAATAGATAAATTAATAAATGGGATTTAGCAATGGACATTCCATGAGGTGACTATTCTTGCCCACTATTGAATTGGTCGAATTGGAATTTAGAACATTGGTTTTTTGATATATTCTTCACTTTCATACAATCTTCACCCAACAAACAAGTGATCACAACAGACAGACTTATTAACAAATGAATGTCACCTTCACATTGATGTAAGACCAAATGCTCCTCATAAACAATTTTATTCCCAAGATCTTAGTGATTCTCCCATCTCTATGCTATACATTGCTTAATTATAACAAAAGTTCTAAGAATTTTGTGTTGAATCAAATAGTACTCCCTTACTTATATTTTTCTTTACTCTCATCACCTTTCTGTGAAATATTATATTGCCACTAGAAAGAGAAATCACATCTTGATCCCTTTTGATTTTGAAAGGATTAATCTAGGTAAACTATATTAACCTATAAGGAATATTTAGCAGCCGAAAGGTAGAATTTTCAAAACAAATACAGTTAAATTTCATCTTCACTGGTAATTAGGGTTAAAAACAATGTGTCACTAACAAAGTCTTGTCTGATAAAAGTTAGCTCCTCCTGAAATTCATAACATTTTCAAAAAAAAAGAAAAAAAAAGAAAATCACTTTAATTTGTTCCTAAATTTAGTTGAACAGCAGCACAAGTATTTCAATTATCTATCAATTTAGATAACTGCTTCTTCCATGTAGCTCCTTAATATCTCACCTGTGGTATGATCCCTTTCTGGTCAGCCTCTTGTTTGCCCATCATTGTATAAGACTTTCCAGAGCCTGTCTGGCCATATGCAAATATGCAGATGTTGTATCTGAAGGGAAAATAGCAATTTACATTTTTATTCATATCTAGGCTTCACCATTGTGCTTATTAAGAATTTTCATGAGATGTCCATCAAATGTGAAAATTAACAATGGAATTCATAACTGATAGAGCAGAGAAAGTTGTAGTTACAGTTTAATACCAGTTATTTCCTTTCTCTCATGGCTCACCCTAATTATCATTTAAATCAAGAAAGATAGGAAATAAGAAATCAACCCTGGTAAAAAACATTTCAACCTTGTATAAATTAAATTTCAAATGTGCCAACACAGGATTCCCTATGAGCAACAACTGTTTAAACAGACTAAAAGGTATTAAATCCCTTCACTCCCAGGATCCCATTTATTTAGTAATTCCCCTCACCGTATGTCATACAATTCTTATGATGTTAGTTTGGAGAATCAGGTATTAGATCAACCACATGTATTAATTCCCTTATCGATTTTTTCCTTTAATCTCATCACTTGTCTGCTTGATATTCTACTGTTGTTGTGAAGAGAAATTCTTCCTTGGTCACTCATGGGAGTAAAATAGTCAAAAGCTAGCATCTACTCTTTTTTCCAATCACAGGTTAGTGATCAATTACCAAGTTCATTTGGTATTGACATTTCTAGATAATTAAGTAATGAAAATCTTGACTCCTGCACTTTCCCTAACATGTATATTTACCCCTCAAATGCATGTGCCAACATCTCTTTACCAATGTCTGCATACACTTGCTTTTGGGATGCAAAGTGGGCATCATTCTGCAAGAACCAAATTAAGAAATAAAATTAATGAAAAATGTTACGACAAGTACTAAGATGTGAATGAAAGTGATCCTTGCAGTAATGTGCACTACTTAAGCAGTAGTGAAAATAAGGCCTGAAAAAAATTCAGGCCTGTACAGGATTTGAACCCATGACCTCTGCGATACCAGTGCAGCACTCTACCAACTGAGCTAACAAGCCAACTGGGAGCTGATTTTTTTCAGGCCTTATTTTCACTACTGCCTAAGTAGTGCACATTACTGCAAGGATCACTTTCATTCACGTCTTTATCTGCAGTTCAAATATATGACTTTCATATATTCTTAACCGTTTATTTCATCACTTCATGGGTTTATTTAGAACCAACATCATGACCAGCTCCCAGTTGGCTTGTTAGCTCAGTTGGTAGAGCGCTGCACCGGTATCGCAGAGGTCATGGGTTCAAATCCTGTACAGGCCTGAATTTTTTTTCAGGCCTTATTTTCACTACTGCCTAAGTAGTGCACATTACTGCGAGGATCACTTTCATTCATGTCTTTATCCGCAGTTCAAATATATGACTTTCATATATTCTTAACCGACAAGTACTAAGAGTTAATCAATTAACTCTGAGACAAGATAATTTGGTTTTCATCAGCTGAGTTGATAATGTACTGGCCACCCTTAAGAGTTTCTGGGCTGACGTTTCTGGCATTAGCCCTTTGTCATTTGCTCTGACAAAGGGCTAAAGCTCAAAACGCCAGCTTAGAAACTCCTTAGTGTGGCCAGTTTACATTCAGTTGATGAAAACTAAATCATCTTTTCATACTCCCCCCATGATGCAGGACCACAATTTCTTTTAATAGAAACTTGTCACCTTAACTCTGAGACAATTATCTCATCAGAAGTTTTATTTAGTACTTTTTAATTCAAATGGGTTCACAAGTCATCTTGCTGAGTTTGTAAAAAGCCAGACATGGTTTGATGCTACTCTGGTTTACAGATTTAATTAATGTAACTGAAGAAGTTACAATTCATAGACCCAAAGTTTTGTAACTTCTTTGGTTACATTCATTAAATCTGTAAACCAGAGTAGCATCAAACCATATCTGATTGTCCACCTGGTTGCCATGTGAACTTTAATATATCTTGTAAAAAGCCACTAGATGAATTAATTGTAAGTGATTTTCACTACTCAACACTGCACATGAAGATAAAGTTGTTTGTATCCCAACTTCTACCATGAATTCAGTGACAGGAACAGTTCAAACAGTTGTAAGATTAAATGTACAGCCCAGGGTGCAAACCCACATGGGGAGGTTTATGTACCAGATAGATTATTATCAAACCTTACTTCATCATGAGACCAGTATGAGTAATCAAAGTTAAAACTCTTGGGCTTTTCACTCAAGTTTCTAGGATTTAGGATAGCTGAAAAAAAAACAGAGTTGTGAAGGCAAAGACTAAGACAACAGAATTTGGCACAAGAAATAGCTTCACCCTATTTGACAGTTAAACACTTCTAAAATATACCCAGATATTATACAAGGTGCATAGTATTTTTTCTGGCCCCCAGGTGGTGAGGAAAAATGCCAGTAATCAGCAAAATGTCCACTTGTATCATATATCAAACCATTGCCTGAAATTTAAAGAGGGTTAAGGACATGATTTGAAAGGAAAAATCTAGAGATTTCAGTCTTCCAAAGGTTAGCATCTCTTTTCGTCAAGCACAAGACTCAAATACTCTCAATATGACATTCAACCCCGATCTTGTGCCCCACGTGGTGTGTCCTTCTATATCCATTTTTGTGACCAAATAATCAAAGATTTTACTCTAAAACTTCTAGAATTTAATTTCTGAACCTCCTGAATCCTGGGCAAGATTGCATGTTCAAAAGGAACAGGAGTTAATCCTATTCCAGGATTAAAAATTTTATTTGCAAGGTTTTGATCTCTCTTCTAAGGAACACATATACTCTACATTTAATTCATAATATGCATCTACAATTCATAACAGTTTTATCTTAATTCCAGCAAATCTGCACTTGGTAAAACATAAAAGCGAACACTCTCTACAGGGATAAAAAAGCTAATAAGAAACTTATTCTAACCCTAAGTTAAAATGAAGCTCTATTGTTTTTAAAACAATGCCCTTTGTCTTCCATTGAAAAAAAATAAATTGGGGGGTTAATTTGTATGGCTAATTAATTTCAAACCATGCATTTTAAAATAGTATTGATCACTACATCAGTCAAAGGCTTATAAAGTAATCTGATACAGCAATACAAGACATAAACAAGACTAAGTCAGAACTTGTAAATCTGACACACATTCAGTTAATGTTGTGGTTTGAAGCAACTTAAAAACAATCTAAAATAGCAACTTGAAAGTAATTTCAATGAAATAAACCCTATGACAGGGCAAATAATTTTTATTTTAATTCTTAGGGTAGCTGAACCATTCATTCCTCAAGATAACGATTCTTTAAAAATATCTGTATGCCTACAGCTGTGTTTGAGTAAGTATGGATATATATGCAAATCTCAGCAAATCATTATAATATCATCTTACTTGAACCAAACCACATTCTAAATCATACATTATTAACTGATCCCCATCTCAAGAGAATGAAGTGTAAGAAATTTTATATTGAACGCTGAGTTTTGAAATTTCATATCTTCCAATATCATATTGTATCCTTGTTAATATCAGAATGTAAACAACACTGGAAAAAAAAAAAGAATAAAATTTCCTTTAATCTACCTATGGAAACTTTCAACTTCTTTGATGCGGGATGAAAAATCGACTGATGCTCAGTTATCAAAACCAAAAAATTAGCATATTTCACTTTTTTTGTTAATTTATTTCTAGAATTTCGTCAAAAGAAATCTTTCAGAGATTTGGATTAAAAATATCCCGCTAAGGCTTTTCGTGACTATACGATACCAGACGTGAATAAAAAATCTTTTGTTCTGGAAATCTAGAAATTACACTCATGGACTTCAGACAGTGCACTAGCTGAACGTAGGTGAACGCAAAAATAATAAGAAATTTAGCAGTCGACACGTCCATCGTGTCAACTAAATTTCATATTCACCCATTGGTATTTTGAAAATTGGGAAATCACATTCCCATAAAAATAAATTAGGAAAAAATAAAATTACAACTGAAACATTTCCCTTCAGCTGTTCAATCGCTAATCAAAATATCGAGTGGCTCATAAACTTTCAGCCAAATTAACATATCATTACAAGTGCAGACAACAACTCACTTGTGGTAGGTCCGTGCATCCCAATTATACATTTGCAGCTTCGATTGTTTTCTCGGCTCGCAAACGGCCGAACTCGAACAGCCACTTTCACAGAAGACATTTCCTAAGCAGCATGAAAACCGAAAACCATTCTGAATATCTTGGAGAAAAGTCTAGGTAACTTTTGACTCCATTGCATTACATCATTGCCCTAGGACCGTCTAAAGCCGTCATCTTCGTAAAATAAAACACGCGCAGTTCTCCCCCACACATCAGCTGTAAGGCATTCTCATAGCCCAATGGAAAAATAGAATGGTAAAAGTGATAATTCTACGGACTGTTTCCAACGCTTAAGGATGAATTCCGCGGAAATTTAAGCACTGATGCTTACAGGTCACGAAATATTTTTGATCACGAGTTTAGCATTGGGGTAAGTCCGCTGACCACAAGATGGGCTCATGTATTCCCGAATGCATGCTGTTCTATTGTTTAAGGGAGGGAGGGAGACGAGGACGAACCATGATGGGGGAGAGGGGGGAAAGAGGAAGAAAATAAATTCAGAGCCTATTGCATATTGTAAAGAATTATTTAAAATACAAATGTGTAAAAAGCTATGAAGTAACAGTTATGGATTTTGGAAAGTAAAAGCAGAAACCGATTAACCAGTGCATCTTTTTCAACAGAACACAGTCAGTAATTTTGAGATTGCAGAAACGTCTGATGCAGATATCTCTAGTGAACTTACGACGACTCCAATGTCATGTTCTTATCAGGTGAATGGGAATGGTGACTACGGTTAGTAGGGTTGCCCGTAACTCCTTCTGGAGCTTGGGCCATCGACGATATCCCTCCTCGACCTTATCCTGTTCTGGGCTAGGCTTTCGAGTGTAGTCCAGCTGTTGCCGCAGTTCTTCATCTCGACGCCGGGTGTTTTTTCGGGCGTCTTCTTTTCCGTTTGCCCTGAAGATACTATTTCCTGGTTTTCTAAGTAACACTGTCTGGATGTTTCTTTAAGGTGTGGCCGATTCATCTCCACCTCCTCCAACTGCTTTAAATTTGAATGAGTTTCTAGACCTGATCTTTCTCATACATCATCGATTGTTTCTCTGTCTGTTCTATCTATTTTTAGAATTCTTCTAACAAAACATTGAAAGACGTTTATGTTTTCGAAAGACGAGAAAAGAGATACAATGACGAAGAATGGTGCCTTCTACGATTTTTAAAGATAAACTCCAGAATTCTTTTTAAAAACACATTAAAAGACTTTTATGCTTTCGAAAGACGAATGAATGATAAATTTTTAGAATTCTTCTAAGAAAGCCTTGAAAGATGTTTATGTTTACGAATGACGGGAAATGAGATATAATAACTGAGAATGGAGCTTTCTATGATTTTTAGTGACGATAAATGATGTCTGGTTCATTTTTTTGTTTGAACTAGTTATGAAATTTTAGAATGCTGAGTAGCAATCAACATTTAAATAGCGTGCAAGATATCCTTCTATTTGGTCGAGTACATCACCTGACATATCATTTAACTAAATGACGTCACAGTATCGACATCGCAGAAAAAGGCTTTATTGTGTTCTGTATCCACCGATTTAAAAAAATTGGAATTGACTCATCCATACCAACCGGAAATGAACAGAGCCATGTTTTTTTTAACTCGGCTGCACGCCAAATTTGATCAATTTCGGCGAAAATATATATGAAACGTTCCGTTTCACACCAGACTAAGCGCAAGCTCTTCACCAAACAATACAACAGAGGTCAATTAAACAATACCCACTTTATTCTAGTAACACGGGAGCACGAATAATCCGTGCTCTCATTACAATTATTGAAAAGAAAACAGGATTGTCTCGAGGGGATCTGTTCTTTCCTCTCTTGTTTTGATTTATTTTTTTGGACGTAAGTTAGCTCAAAGAAGAAACTCGTTGCCGATGAGGAGAAAATGACGAGCGCTCTCTGAATAATATAATCCTTTTTTCCTATATGCACTTGTGTTCAGTTAGTATCTTACCTAGCTAGGGTAGGTTCAAGGTCTTTGAACTCAAGCTTAAGGTAAGGGTGTGCTAAAAGTGATGTCTTCCATAACGGAGAAGGAAATCTGCTAACTTGATTCTTCTTCTCTCCATCTCTTTCCGCCGGTAACGAATTTGATTGTGTTCGTCTGAGATTATAAAACTGGTCTCTAAGCAATTATGTGGATGTTTTTCTCCCACTCTTTCCTGAAGACAAGACTACCAATCCTGCCTTGTCGCAACAAAATTGGATTGAAAGGCAATCAGAATACTTTTAAATTTTTTAAGATTCCTATTCCACTTAAATCTCTTCCACCACATGCGGAAATACTGGGAAACTTTAATATCAACCAATGAAAGCTCTCGTTTCACCTGATATAACAGCCTCTATGATTGGCTAGGTTTCAGTTACAAGCCGAAGATGCAGTCATGGCGGATTATGAGAGCATAGAAAGGAACAGCTTGTGGCATCTTCAAGAACGTTTGAAACAAGAGAGACTGTTCGTCAACAAAGAGAAATCTGAAATATCAAGTCTTAACATAGAGATACAATCAACTTGCGAAAGACTTTACCATTTGTCGTGGATAACTCGGCAACAATGGAAGGTGGTTCAGCGAGTGAGGGCTTCACCTGAAGAATGCAGCCATGTCGTAAACAGGCTGGATTCTGCCCACTTTGTGGACGCATCAAGACATCTTGGCTACTTAGAATCAAAATACTGGGAATTTTCTAAGGGACTGAGAGAGAATCCCTCGCTTGTCGCATCCACTTTGGCTTATGCAGACAAAATTAATTTAGACACCTCTCAGCTGATTCGGTTGTTGTTGAACTCTCTTTATGGAAATTGCCTTCTTCCGCAAGATGAAAATTATGTGTTGATGCTAATGAAACACCTGATCGAGTTGAAAATCACAGGAGATGAGAGCCCTGAGAAATTCCTTCAGCATAAAAGGAATTCATTTACGTCGCTGTTTGGGATTCTAGTCGAAAGCTTGTTCTCCGCAAAGTTGTATTTGACAGCGGCCCTTCATGCACCTATTATGCAAGTTCTCTCGGAAGATTCACTTTTACAGAAGCGCTTACCCCTCAAGTGCACTAAATTCGTGGAAAACCTTAAAGCGAAACTCTATTGTTTTCCTAAAAGCTTGCGATGGTTAATGTGTCAGTTTGCAAATATTCTTTCATCCCACGGTATGAATGATAAGGAAGTGAGGTCAATGGTCTTAAATCTGTTGTTTGATTGCCTTGTTTGTCCGGCGATAATACGACCTGAGCAGTTTGGCATCACTTCTGATGTTCAAATTAGTGAAGTAGCCTCACAGAACTTGCGAAATATAGCTTCCTGTTTGCAGTGCTTGCACTCTCTCTATTCCTCTGAAGATGAGAATGCAAGAAATTTGGACATGTTTTCAAGGATAGATCCAGTAAGTATGTTTTGCATAGACTACTCTATCTGAGAGGGAATTTCCTTTACATCCTAAGACAGATTATTTCTCAGAAAAATCACACTTATCTTTGTTCCTGAACAACTGGAGTTTATCACATGAAGCAAGATGAAATTTCCTTGGTATTACACTCCTTTTCCTGTTACCCTGAAATTAGCATACATGTCTGATTGTCATAGAAGACTGACTGATGAGAGAGAAATGGCGGTTTCTTTCACATACCATTTGAAAGCTGGCTCACCCATTTATACATCATATGGGTGTAATCATTCTTTAGGCAGATTTCCAGTGTTTGCATAAGCTAAAACAATTACTTCTCTACAATAGTCATAAAAAATTTTCTGTTTTGGGTATATGAAGGTCTTACTTGCTTTCAATGTTTTTGCTGAGATTTTAAGCTAGTATTCATTTCTTTTCAGGTCTGTGTGACTTCATTTTTAGATGCCATATTAGAGAACCAAAAAGACATTCAGGATTTTCCAAACCATAAGTCCCTTCCTGGCCTTTGTCGTAATTCAGTTCTCATAACAGAAAATGAGCTACATGCCTTGGTGAGTTTCATGCCTGTGATGCCTGATCTAAAAGAGAAAGTTACATTTGTTTTCATGAAGATGAGAGTTTTTCGTCATTGTATTTTCAAAGAGGAGGAGGATGCAAATGAATGACTGGCTGCTATAGAAATCCCTTGTCTGTGCACTTTTTATTTCTAACTAGAGAGATGGTAGTCTAGTGGTTACTGTACAGGGTTCTGATCAGGGTTACATAACAGTATTGTGATCTTCAGCAAGACACTTGACCATTAGTCACAGTTCCTATTTCCACCCAGTTGTAACCCTTTACAGCCAAACATTTATAGGTATATTCTCCTTACTAACATCTAAACATTTCGTATGGTACTAACAGGAAGAATTTCTTTGATCAGTGATTGTTAGATTCATCCAGAGGAAGCCATTTTACATATAGTTGATTCAAATCCAGAAATTAGGAGAAGGTTTGACAGTACTTTGAAGCCAGGAGGCTCTTATGAATTATACTTTTCCTCATTATGTAGTTGTTTTTGTACATTGGAGTAAGCTGCCTTTCAGGACAGTTCTTGTGTTCTAGCAGTTTCCCAACAACCCTCAAAATCCATAAAATCAGTTAGAGAACCCCTCTCAATACCAAAGGAACAATACAAGTCCAGTTCGTGCGACAAATGATATTACAACATTAAAATTCAAATAATTTGAATCAGCCAATGAGCGAGCTACTGAAATTGAACAATAAAAATGAAACAAAGTCTGTAATGCAGAAAAAAGTCGCAACATCTTGTGTACATAAATTTCTTTTGTTCCTTATCTTAGACAAGCTTTCTTAGAATGATTGAACACAGCGAAGACTACAAAGATATTGTTAACCATAAGGAGCTAGAAGAGTTACTGTATCCTCTGCCACCCCAGCCAGAGATAAGTCCTGTGGAGCCCATTACAGATCCGTTAACACCCCCATGTCCAGAGCATTCAATAGAGAGTCCAAAGACGCCAAAAAAGAAACGAGCCATCAAAGGAAAGAGGGAAGATAAAACTCGAAAGCAAAGCTTGGGAGAAGGTCAAGCTGCTGAGTTTGAAGGGAAGATAATAAAGCAGTATAACCCGTTATATGTTGAAAATAAATCAGAAGGGTTAAAGAAAGAGTTTCTTCAGCGAATGGCACTGATGTTGAAGGAAGGTGAAGATGTCCTAGTGATCTCACTTGGCTATTCAGGGATTGAGTGTCCTGGCCTGCTGTCTGAGGAAAAAGTGAGTATCAAGTAGTTGTCATTATTTTGTCTCCATCATGACTTAGTGTATGCACTTATCTAGTATGTGTATATCTCTCCCATCAATAGATGCATGGCTGATAAAAACTGTTGTCTACTGAAAAGAAAGAAATTGTCTAACAATAATTTGCTCAAATTTTGTTTGAGGGTTTAGCAAGCAGATGAAGTGTGGATTAGTATAACAGAAATATTTTTATAGAACAAAGCCCTTGATCCTCTGCTGCATTCCTTGAACCATGGGTATCTACTAATAAGTGTCCATTTTCTCAATTTTTAGGTTCTTGGCATCAAAAAACCGTCCAAGAATGAAGCAGAAACCACTAAAAGCTTCAGACCAAGGAGTAGCTCATCTCAGTTCTCCAAGCATATTTTTTCAGACAAATCTAGTGCAAAGAAAGGGAAAGAAGGCTGCAATAAAGAGAAAAGTGATGAGAAGGAAATAACAACCTCACATAATAGTGAGTTTAACATTAACTACAGTATTTTTTCTTATTCTTACTGATACCAACCAAAGAAGGTGGGAAGGCCTTATGGTTAGTGTTCTTCTAATTTTTCTTGGACAAAACACTCTCCTCTTACGGTGCCACTTTACACTCAGAATATACCTGTACCTGCAAGCTTTCAGGGAAACCTGATGAAATGCTCAGGCTGGGGATAATCTTAAGATAGACTGGCATCTCATTCCAAGTGGAGTAGTTATTCTCCTATTTACGTCATAGTAGAGAAACTAAGATAAGTTCCAGCTGGATGGGCTGCTTGATTGGAATATAAACTTTACCATCTTATACAAACCAAATATGTGCACAAGCTTCAGAAAGATAACATAACAATTTGCAGCCTTTATTAAAAGACTCTCAGTATGAAGCAAATAATGATACATTCAAACACTTTGGTCTAAGCAGGTTATGGCTTATGTTTTTTTAGATGACAAGGAGCATTCATCAGAGGTACCTCAGCAAATCATTGCTGGTTCTGGTAACCAAGACAACAATACTGATTTGCCTAAGTCTGACACAGGAGAGAAAACGAGGACAGATCTTAATGATTTGCTTCTAAGAAACACCAATTCCACAACACATGCTACACCAGATGTTCTAGAAGGAGGTACATCAAATATGCAAGACTCTGCCAGTGTTGATTTGATTGATTTTGGAAGTGAGAGTCCAGAGCCATTATCCCCAGTGTCACCAGAACATTTCACTGAAAACCCACTAGTGGAGAAACAGTTGCCTCTTGCCTTTGAAAATCAAGCGGCAGGTAACAGAGACAGTGCCATCAGTAGTGGTGGTAGCACACGCATTAGTTCCATCAGTACAGCAAGTACACAAAGTAGTGGAGTGGAGTTCACCAAAGAGTGCATTTTTGTAGATAGTGGCCATGGCGAAATTTTAGAGGAGAATTCTAATGTGCAGCTCCCCTGTCTAGAACCTGTAGATGCACCAGGCAATGAGTTCCGAAAGCGCAGCAGTGTCATCAGTGATCAGGAGAGAAGAGACAGCAAGGTCAGTAATCGAGAGAGCACAAGTAGTAGCACTCTGACTGGCTACTATGGAGAAGGATCCAACCGAGACAGCCAAGCAAGTTTCTTGAGCATAGATTCTGAGTTTCCACCTCGAAGTGGATCATCAAGCACAGCTGATGACGAACGTGAGTCACCTGCACCCAGGGAGAAGAAATCCTCTCGAGCAGCCTCTTTGAAGCGGCATTTGAGGAATAGGAAAAAGAGCAAAGGAAAAGACTCCTTTGATGGGCCAGATAATGTGGAAAAGCAGAGTGAAAAGAAAGAGAAGGGATTCTTTGGAAAGATAAGAACTGCTCGCTCCAAAGAGAAGACTAAGACAAGTAATGCAAGAGTGTATGACGAACTGGTGGAGAAAACCCTTGACCCTTTTGATATCACTTACAGAATGGCACACCCAGAAATGGAAGAGAAAACACCCAAAGGTAACAACGAACATGATTCTTGTGTAGTTTGACTTGATTGATCACTGTATACTCACTGTACACTATTATAGCATACCTAGCTTAATACTGTATGTCATGTAAGACTAGTGCACCTTAAATTTTCTTAAGTATGTCATTTCAGTTCATAATCGTCTTCAACATCTCTAACCATCTCTATCCCCCCCTTTTTTTACAGCCCCTTCAACATTTCTGAACTGTGGCAAATTTTGCTTCAAGGTTCCTTCAGATAAAAAGCAATTTTAAACAACCCCAGATACATGTATTTCCTTGTAGCTCCTTTAACAAGTCTAACATTAGTGGTTATGTTCAACTTGTAGACTGTTTTTGACATATTCTACAGAAGAAACTCATTTTGTTTGATAGGGCAAGCATTTTAGAAAAAAAAAATAAAGATACATGTGATAACATTTTGTGTTAATTTACTTTTGATGTTGTCCTTATTGATCAAGAAATGATCTCAGTCTTGTTGACTTCCAGTTTCGAGCTCCACTACATGTGTTTCTTATTATTATAGACCTTAATTCATATTATTATTTTTTTCCTTAACAGACATCGAGAATGTGATAAAAAAATACACAGATATTGCACGTTCTACTGCAGAAGAGGAAAAGTTGGATGCTGTAGATGGTGATGATGATGATGACAAAGATGAGGAAGATGATGACATTGTTGATGAAGAGGAAAAATTTGAAAACTCCAAGAGAAAACTAAGACTGGTTCTTTGCCAAGCTGATTTTCAAAATCTTCCCATGGTTCATTCAGAAAACAGGATACCAGAGAAAAGGTTATAGCTTTGAATTCATGTATTTTTCAAATCCTTTCAAAGAACAGTTCATGGCTGCAATGTGAGGTGCATTTATAGCAGATTTTCAGACAGATCAAGGATTGTTAACAGGAAGTAGGTGATAAAAGAAATTGTGCAGAACAACTAAAAGGCTCCTTTTTACTTCCTTGAATGGTGTTGAACTGGTATTGATAATAATACTATGATTATGATCGCAATAATGAACATTAAAATTCTTAGCACTGTTTGTAACAGTTTGCAAAAGTTATGAATCAATGATGCACAAATTTCTTGCAGTATCTTAAGTTGTGGTAAAATATTTAAATGCAATATTATTTTCTCAGTGTGAGTGGAAAATCACAATGTCAAGAACTTTTGACTTTCCTCCATGTACAACTTGCTGAAGCAATAAATCTTCAAGACAGAGCTTTGTCTGCTCAGTTGCATGAGACAATAAGAAGTGTGAAGGATCTACCACCACAAAGGTACAATATATATGTAATATGCTATCTTATGACATGTTTGATTCATTATTAAGCTGCTCTGGTTAGTATTGCTGTCACTGGACTTTAACAAGAAATTTCCTTTCCTCAAACTACATTCCAAGTCTAGGGTAGCCTTAACATTTAAGGGCTCTTGCTAGTTTCTAGTTGCTGTTATGAAGTTGTCTTGCAAAGAACCATGTTAATTCTGATTTTTATATTTCTCCAACAAAGGTTTATTTTTAGTTGCTTTATTTAAACCTTTCTCCCCTTAAAGTGTCTGGCTTCTAATTTTTCCTTACAGTATCACTGTTTCATCAAGTGTGAGGGTCATAATAAAATAAATTGTCCTTATTAGTATTAAAGTAAATGTAAAGAGAACAACATGGAGAATATTAATGCGAATGTAGCAAATGTGTTTTGCTGTAAAAGCAAACTATTTGATTCCAGACAGAAATGCCCATCACTATTTGTGCAGAATGCTAATAACTTGTGGTTGCTGTTCTATAGCTTTGCTAGACTTGTGGAATCATTAAAGGAGGATTATAAAGCTCGTGCTCCATACCTAGCATACTTGGTCAATGCACATCAAGGATTATTAGCAACTCATTCACACCTGGAGAGATTATTAGAAAGAGTGGAAAGGTAACAATACCAAAAATGTTTTTCTTTTTTTTTAATTCATTCATTCTTAAATAATTTTATATCCTCAGATATTAGTTATTGGTTGACTTGGAGAAAGTATGGACATTGTTTCATTAGATCATTTTTGAAAAATGTAAGTCGTGTAGATTACGTTACATGGCTGAGAAAATTATGTGAGATTGCATCTAAGACCCAACTACTATGCAACTATATCATTCTACAACAACTGTTTGTAGCATGTTTTCCACATTCTCAGTAACCAAGATGTTATTGATGTCGCTACATATAACTTTTGATGAGTGGCTCTTTTCTGAACTCATAGGGACAAGATCATTTGTCGCACTTACTTTACAACCTCTTGTGTGAAGCTATTTCTTGAGTCAAAGGAGAAAGGAGAGATTAGTAGATTTACCCATAATTTTCAATCCTTGCCAACACCGGATGAAAAGGTTTGACAAAATTAAATATTGCACTATCGTTGATCATGTGTCAACCTCAGGTAGTTCTTATGCTATTTCACTGATTTTAAACATGTTAGATGCTGTTATGATTTTGCACAAATAATATCAGTGTTAGTAATCCATGAACTTGACACAAACTTGTAAAGAGTAATTATTTTGTAATGAGTAGAAAGTGTCCACCTCCCTCCCTTGAGCACCCATTGGTTTTCTGGCAAAGAGACATTTTGGACATGCAGTGACCTAAAATTTTAGTGGAAACTTCTGTGTGATTTGAGTGAGTTTCACTCTTAAACAGCAACAGAGAGACTATTTTCAGTAATGTTAACAAACTGAAGCAGATGTAATTTAACTGTAACACCTTTGATGGCCTACCTAACCTGCTCTATAGATTACACAGCTTCATGTAAATAAAGTTTTAGTCTCAGTATATTTTCAAACTCTAGTTTAAGCTGATGTTGCTGGAAAGAAAACCACATCAGAATTGTGCTCTTTGGCCAATTTATATCAATTTTTGGGCTACATCTTTCGTTGATAGCAATAGCACAAGTAGCCTGGGGAAAACTTCTATCAGAGTGATCAGCAAATCCATTGGCAGGTGGCTCTTGTGTAAAAACCCTCCACTTAAAATAATTTTCTTTAAATCTGTTGACAGTGTGCATTGCTTGAAGAATTCCTAGAGACATTAGGGGATGAGATGGAAAAGCACCCAATCTGGTCAGGTACAAGGAATCAGCTCAAAATAAATGTATTCAATGATTTTACACACATTTACATCAAATTATCCAACAAATAATTATTATTTATCATCTGATTGGCAGGTGTCAGTGATGAGCAATTTCAGGATTCCTTGGTGGCAATAGAACGTGCCATTATGAGCAGTATCTACATTTCTGCATTTTACCCTTTTGGTGGAGTTGACCAGCAAATAGACAGGTGAGCTATGCTCAAAACTGGAGGTTGCAGTACTTTTGTTCATAAGCCAGGTTTTGCACAGAGAATTCTGACCTTGGTCAATATCAATTCCTAAGAAATGTAACTAAAAATTGCAATTTTTTTACTGATTATCTGTTGAGAATACAGGGGGCCAAGTGTTAGTATCTTAGACTCTGGTCATAAATTTCAGGTATAGTTGTAGGCTGAGGACATTTTCTTTGTAGGCACTTGACAATTTACCGGTAATTGCCCAGAGCCTCTATCCACACAGAGGTGTAAATGAGAATTGGCAAATTGTTAATAAAACCTGACCAAATGCTGTAGGATAACATGTACCCTAAAGTAGGCTAGTATTTAGTCCAGGGGGATAAGCCATACAGTTAAACGCTACAGTGGGGTTTGTCATTTGATTCACATTCCTTTTAAAGTGTAACCAGTTAAATTTATCACCTGCAGCTCCTTTTATTATTGCCTAAAATTAATTGGAATTTTTTAAAGGTAAAATGGGATTCAACAGTGGACATTTTATGAGGTGGCTCTTCATGTCCACTTTTACCAGGTCAAATTGGAATTTAGAATATGAGTTTTTGTGGAGGGAAGAAAATTTTAGGACTTGGGGGAAAAACCAACATGTGACACCATGTTCGGGAATCAAACCTGGGTTACAGTGGTGGGAAGTGGGTGCCCTCACCACTGTGCCATCCCTGCTTCCCAAAGTTCAACAGGTAAAAGGATTGCTCTACCAGTTCGAAAATTCCACTTACCTGTCTTCTTTAAATGAGGGAGAACAATGCTTTCAACTGAAGGTTATAAATACCTGCAATTACTAATAGTACTACATGTATGTGTATATATGTTGTAGATAAAATTAATATGCATAAACGCATAGACATATGTTTTCTGTTAAAATACCAGATCAAGAAGCTGCTTCTTGCAGTCTGTGAGTTTGACACTTTTTCACTTCAGCTTTGATTCTGATTCTTTTTGGTTATTGGGTTTATTCTTGAAATCTCACATCAATATCCTCAGTGTCTTGTTTGTTTTTGTACTCTCAGTACGTTTCATGAGCATGTGATCAACCTGCAGAAAGTTATTCATCCTAATCACAAAGCTGTAAGAGTCCCTAAGGTATGTATTAATTCTAAATCTTTAACAAGTTTCGGTATCATTTTATGCACAAGTCTTTTTTGATCTGACTTAATCAAAGAATGTTCACATTGCATTATCAAGTAATACTTGTATCTTGTTCTTTTTTGACCAAAAGAAAAATGTGGTCCAGGTAGGAAGCTAACATTCTTGTTTTACAATAGATGTACCGTAAGGAAGCACCATGGGAATCAGCTCAGAAAGAACTGCTGGCAATTAATGCTTACAAGGTAGTTGCATTTATTCTATCTCTTGCTTTACTTCACTTAATGTAGTGTTTTTACCCCAAGGGAGAACAGGGGCACTAACTCCTCCATCAATCTCACCCACCTGATTTATGGCTCTCTGTTAAGGTGAAAAATACATCTTCTGCCTCTCCATTTTTAGAATCCTCAACATCCTATTTGACTGTGTTGTTTTTCTTTCCATCTGGTGCCAAGGTTAGAGCAGCACACTAATTTTTTCAGTGGACCGTGCAAAGGGAGGCACTTGTTTGCCATCTCCATCTCTTGATTTGCTCACTCAAAGTTGTACAACTGATGAATACAAATTGTGCTCACCCATATTAAGTTTTTCAACCAATGCCCTCTAGATTTGCTTCATGAATGTATCAGAAACAAGAGTAATGGGTGGTTTTTTTTTTATGAGATTCTTCTCTTGCTTCCCTAGACACCAACAGACAAGCTCAAGTGTGTCAAGCGATGTTGTGTCACCATTATGAATCTGTTGTGTTTAGCAAGTGAAACTAGTGTGCCTGGTGCAGATGAATTTGTCCCAGCCTTAGTGTACGTGGTGATACATGCAAATCCTGAGGGCCTTCTGTCTACCATGCAATATGTTAATAACTTCTATGACAAGAGGCTCAGTGGAGAGGAAGCTTATTATTGGATGCAGTTTTGTGCAGCTATTGCCTTCATCAAAACATTGCGCTATGGCTCAAGCTAAATCCAAATGAGGTTAACAGATTCATCAGACACAATTTAAGAGGGTAGAACCCAACTTGATTCTGAATGAAGTAAGCAGTTAAAAAGGCTATAAAAAAAAGGAAGGAAGTTCATGTTGTTTTAGTGAGAAAGGGCTAATCCAAAGGTACAACATTGAAGTGATTTGAGAGCCATAAATTCTTGAGCGCATTACACTCTTGATACAATTACAACAGATGAAGTCTACCCAGATTTATTCCTTTACTGAAATGAACTGTGTGAGACTAAACTTGATCACAACTATAACTGTTTGGCTCTCTAATTAAGACATTTTACTACCACTGTTGCCTTATTTTTCATTTTTGGGACGCGGACAGTTACCTTTGAATCAAAGGAAGTTGCAAGGTGAAAGACATTGAAGACCAATAGCTCCAAGAGGCAAAAATATATATTTACGATATTATTAGGGAATATTATGTTGTTCTATGACAAAGGAAGTTGAAAATATTACATTGCATTTTACAGATGTGCCAGTCGTTACAACTTTAGATTAGGGTAATATATTTAATTAATTTGATAAACATGTTCTTGATTATCTGTGCACTTATTGTGTTGCATCAAGCATTTATTTTTATCAGTATGAATCACAGAAAAGCAGGCATGTTTGTATAATTGTTTCTCACATTTCAAATCATTTAACATGAGAAAGCCTTTATGTTCCGTGCAAAAAATATGTATTAAGTTTTTAAATCTTGTCGGGGATTTTAAATTCATGTTGTTTTTAACAGCATATATACTTAAGGAAGGTATCTTGACTTAATGTTGGAAACTATTTGGGATAGTGTGTTAAAAAAAGTGTGTTAACATTAATTTAAGGTAATTATTGTTTCAAGGTAGAAATTCAAAATTTCAGATTTTTCTTGCTCATTAGTAAGATATATTAACCCTTTGCACCCCAACATCAGTTTGCATATTCTCTGTACTGTTTTTTATACGTCTACTTAGGTGTTGACAAGGAGAATTTGTTTAACAATCAAGGGCTTTTTGGCTGGTGATCATTTTCTTTATTCTTGTGATACTAATGTGTGATTCAGGGATATTGTAAGGAGAAATCAGATGCTATTCACCCCTGGGGTTTCATGGTTAATCACCATGTAGAAGACAGCATGGTGTTACCAAGCAGTTCCACTGTAGGAGTAAAAAATTTCATTACTTATGTATGCTTTAAGTATGAGCATACTACAGCTGTAAACTTGAAATGGATTTATTTTTATTTTTTTTACTTAAAATTGATGAAAATACCCAAAGTAGTGCTAGCCCACAAGAATTTCTTCACATGGGAGTAAGTTTAACCCTTTAACTCCCAAGATCTGACTGTTAATTCTCCCCACTAGCTACTACACATTTCGTTGTAAATTAGTTATTAGAACTTGGTGCTAGATCAAGATAGCAGATTCCACCTGATAAGTTTGAATATTCTCATTACCTGTTTGCTGAATAATGTATGGATATTATTGGGAGAAGTTTCATGTTGATCACTAGTGGGAGTTAAAGGGTTAAGGCCTTGAGAAAAGGGGCTTGAGGGGTCTTTAAGGAATCTGACGTTTATTAGAAGTTAACAGTGGCTTGCACACAAGCTCAAGTGTTACAAGATGTGAAGACCCACATGTAGTATAAACCTAGTGTCCATAGGGCTTTTACAAGAGCTTTACAAATAAACCAGTGTATAGCTAATATGATAATTTTAAAATATTTGTGGAGGGTAATTTGGAATTACATTTCATTTTAATTACTGGTAGTAATGCTCTACTGCAAAGTTTGATTGGTTCAGAAAACTCACTCTATCCTTCCAAAATAATAAACGAAAATACCAAAACTAATCCCTACTAATGTATCCACTTTTTTAATGTTTGAAGCTCCTATTGCAGTTTTTAGATTGCTCCTTATGATGTGGACCTTTGTTCCAGATGGCTTTGATGGTAATTTTGGTGTTAGTTTCAAGGCCCCCTGAATCAAAATATGCACACAATTTGGTTAAAAACACTAACTGAAAGTAGACAAACTAGTAGGCTGCTAACAAAGGTTAGCCAAGAAGGTGAATTAGTGAGAAATGAGAACAAATCCATTATGTTGCAAAGTTTGATAAAAATTCATGACTTTGGCAACCAACTACTTAATACAGGATGACCACTTACAAAGGTGCCATTATCACAGGTTCAATCCTATGCATAATCTCCAAGCTGCTCTCTTTACATTCCCTATGATACTACCACGGAAATTCTGTGAAATTATCAGAGCTCCCTTAGATGGCCATTATTCTCGTTATCTATCTGTTTGATTTAGGGGTTACACTCTACTGAGAAATATGATGCTTGTCACTCTTTAAGGTGAATTAAAAAGAATTTTTTTTTTTACTAAAGTTCTTGTCTAGAAAGCCAAGTTTTTAAAAAAAAAATCTGACCGATTGACATGACGAGTCTCCACAGTGTTGTTGTCACACAAAAATTAGTTCGCGTCTGAAGCTTTTATATTCATTGGTGATGTTTACCTTGCTTTATTCGCCATGAGATCCTTAAAAACTTTGTGAGAAGAAAACAAAATTGTTTTTTCAATAAATATCTTTTACTTTTCTATATGTCTCTTTTCTAATAAGTTGTACTGGATTGAAGACCAACTCGCCGACGTCTCTACTCGATTTTACACGTCGGCGACTTGACCGTAATTCTGCACTGGAGCCAGGAGGCATATCCAGTAGGAGGTTACGCAGGTTTCTGTAGCATTAGGCAACTAAGAGTATCCACCCTGATGGAGTGCCAGTCTATCACAAGGTCACCCCCCAGAATTTTATCAAGCTTCCCTGACAGTTAGCTGGTATCCATTTATAGTCTGGATGGAGAGAGGCACTGTGAAACAAGAGCTTTTTGTCCAAGAACACAATACAATGACTAAACTGCAAGGCCTCCCACCTCTCACCTCACAAGTTAAAACTTTGATCAAATAGATAGGATGGAGTTTCTCAACAACAAAATCTAGGATCCTCTCAAGTTTAATCACCAGCATTGTCTCATTGTATCAAAACTGAACCATAATTATTCTAAAATAATTAATATTGACAATATCTTTATTCACCTATAATAAAAATTTATGCTATCAGTAACTCATATATATACACTAACAAAATAAAAACAAAATTACACGGGTGTTTTTCCAAAAACAACATGTTCCGCATTTCAGTTTATCCATCCTTGTAAAATATTTATTTCCATGATATAACTGATTTCTTTTGTCTGTCCCTATGAAAGTCTGGGAAACAAAGTCTGAGAAATTACACGTACAAAATCAATAAACACATAACAAGTAAGACCTAATTCTGTTTTTTTTTTTTAAAATCTTCCAGTTACCTAGGAAGAATTACCAGCACCTTTAATTAACAAAGTTGTCAACTGATCACAATTTGACCCTAACAAGACAGAATTTCTCCTTACAATACCAATAGTACATCACACAAAAAATTGGTGAGAGTAAAGGAAAATACTGATTAGGGGCTTATTAGTTGATCTAATATCAAATTGTCAAAACTAATGTCATAAGAACTGTATGACAGACAGTTAGGAGAATTACTGATGAGATATTGGGAGTGAAATGGATAATCAGGTTGTCCCACGCTATTGACATAACACTTTTCCCCAGTGCAAGAAATTTTCGAGAGACAAACACATCACCGTCTCTATCTTAGTTTCATGAAAGGAGTAAAATAGACATTGATCACAAAGCACTTACACCAAGAAGCAAGCATCTTTGCCAACATCAACAATAGTCAAGAATAGTACAAGTCGTTTGAATAATACTCTACATAATCCAGTTTTTTTTTTCTAAGGCATAAAAGCCATTTTGTAAGTTTTTTTGGAAGCATGATGAGAAACTAACACTTGCTAATGCTAATACTGATGATACTGATGATTTATACGAACTAATACTTTACAATACCTTTCAATAGAGCTTTCTAAATCACTTGTAATTGTTATAATCAAGCCTGAGATCATATATTAGAGTAGATACTACCATTTTTATTACATTTTGAATTGGATTTGTTAGAATCACAATCATGTCAGCTAACTCTCATTCCCAAATTTACACTGATGGTACTATAGCAATGTAAATGCAGCCATTCTGTTGTTTGCTGTCACATTGTGAAACGAAAAGAGCTAGCATTTTTCTTGACAAAAGTTATAGCACCAAAACTGTAAACACACTAGCATGCTTTTCATACATCAACACCATGAACTGAGCTGAGAATTAAAAGTCATGTCCAATGTGTATCAAGGCGTCTTTAAGTCATTTTTACCTACATGTACTGAGGCACACCTTCCTAAATCAATCTTTCAGCACACAACTTCCTACAATCCTCAAATAATTCACTAGTGTCCATTCCAGTTTTCTTGAACACAAACCACAGCCATCCAGCAAAATCCACCTCATTTTCATCCATCCAGTATTTCTCACATCTTAGTCCTCTTTGATGGGGGTTCATCCCTGGATCGTTCACTTCCGCGTGAGTCAAAGTCAGCATTAGTCATTTCAGTCAGCCCCTGTAAACTAGAGAATTCTGGGCCTCCCTGCTCATCTTTGTCCTCTTGAGAGCCTGGTATGGAATCTGAAGGGGTGTTGCTGCGACTTCCTAAGACATTAGTGAAAAGTACATTTAGCCAACCAATATTTAAAAATTATTCCATGATTTTGTATTGGATATGATATGATAAATAGCCAATGAGGTGTGAAGAGCCAACTTAGCTATTGCACCATATCCAACATATGGAAATAAAATAACTTATATTAAAATCCATTGAATCCTGAACATTTGGATATTTGGAGCCTTTTTTCAGCTTTGCAACAGTTGGCTCAATGCATTTCCATATAAGGTGACTCAGAATATGAGCTGATAGCCAGAGTTGTGTGAACCAATCAGAACACTAGAGATGCAATAATCTGATTTGAAAATTCAATAATTGTAAATAATCAGGAAGTTCATTATGTAGCAATCAGCGAATTCTCCAACTACTATCCACTAATTAAGGAGCTGTTTCCTGCCACTTTGCAGATCATTTTCACCATACCTGCTTTGCCATTCTGCCCTCTCTTTCTTTGTTCTCCACTCTGCAATGATAAAAGTCTGATTACACCAAGTTGGGAAGATCTAGAGGCATTGTACTGAAATCTATATGCAAAACTGTACAGGCACCTCGTTACTTACATGTAACAACAAAAACTACACGAGATAGTGGAAAAATTAAGCCAAGCATCACAGGCAGGTTGTTATTAGAAGCCACTGAATCTACTATCAATGTCTAGCAAAAAAAAGTTACTTAAATATGTCCCAGAATGGTTTACTGTTAACTGTATGTTGTAATGTGGCCATACCTTAGCTGATCCTGCCTTTCCAGCCCACACATTTATTGAGTCAAACAATTCATTGAACCCTCTTGCCTTGTAAACAAGAGAAGATACATTAAAGACTGTTTAATTAACCTTTTACACTCTAACATCACTAGGCACATTCCCCATACTATTGTCTATATAAATCTTAAGTTGCTGACAAGAAATACTTTTACAACTGTATATACTTTTCTTACTTGATGATGAAGATGATGAGAATCATGATAGACCTGACTCTGCCCATGAGGTTGCATGTGTCCTGTGGCTGGATCAATACCATAACCTGTGGCAGCCTGGGAAATCACATGTCGCAAACCTGGCACCTTAAGTGATAAAAATAAATATCAGAATGGTTCCTTTATGATCATTCCAACAATCACTATTAGCATCAGGCATTATGCAGTAAGAAGCAAACACCCACATGGTATAAAAAACCCAATTAAAGGTTAATTAGAGGCTCATGTCACAATGCAATAACAGTTGATTACAAGGTTAATCAAAACTTTAATAAAATTCTCAAACATGATTGAGTATCACCACCCAATTTAAGAACTAATAGGACAAAGTACACATCATGTTTGTAACTGGACAGTGTAATAGGACATTTGCCAAATCATGCCTGTGTAAGTGAACAGTGTGCATCATGTGGGCATGCTGGTGTCATGTATTTTGCTAAGTTAACCATTGTTTTTTAATGAAAAGAACACATAATCAATGTCTAGTTTCTATCTCAAATTTGACATAGTTTTGATTCATTGGTAACAGGACTTTGTGTTATCCAATTCCTTCTGTAATCATACTCATGATCAACAAATTGTACTCCTGCTTCGCGGTCATCCAATTTCGTCAGTCACTCATATGATTACAGACCAAATTGGACTCCACTCAGTTCTATTACCATTATGTATATCTAAATGTAATTTAGAGAGCAGTGTGGCAGTGTGCTTAAATTTTGGAAGAAATTGCATGAATCACTCCAAGGTAAATGAAATCAAGAACTGTAGTTTAAAAATGCACAACACCCTTCCTAGGTAGATTATACACTCATCTCAAATTACATAGAGGGTTGAATTTTATACACTTATAAACCATATGGCTCAACCTCAGGGCTCAACCAACTTTCACTACAACTGACCTGAGACTGGACATTAGCACCAACATTAGATCCAGTCTGATATTCTGCACTCATGCCACTGCCATTCATCTGAACACCATACATGTCTGGCTGAGGCTGACTAGTAACTGGCATTTGATGCTGTGAGGATGGCACCACGCCTGTTGGACTCCCTGCTACAGCACTCCCAGGGTATTGTCCTAAAATTTGTAGGGAAATGTAAGGCCAACATAATTTTTTTTTTAATTTTTCTCTGCATACACAGACTGATTTTTCAATGCTGACCAATCCAGTATCCAACAGAAGATTTAATGGTTGAAATTGAAATTTTTATCTTGGGAGTGAGAGGATTCTAAAATGTCATCTGGCACATTCCCTGAACTAAACTCATACAAACTTTAACACTTTACACCCTCACATCAGTGTCCAAACCTGGTATTCTTCATACTTTTCTCTATTTGTTTTCTTTGGTATTAACAAGGAGAATTTGTTTAACAATCAAAGCTTCTTAGGAAGCAATAATCTCTTTTAATCTCAAGATCCTAATGATTCAGCGGTATTAATGTAAGGAGAAATTAGTTGCTGATCACTCTTAGAGTTAGAGAGTTACCATGAACCCTCTGTCCACCAATGGATAGATGCACACCAGCCTAACAGCATTAACCCTTTCACTCCCAAGATCTCATTAGTAATTCTCCTTACTATCTGCCATACAATTCTTATGATGTTAGTTCAGAGAATTTGGTAATTGTATCAACTACTGTAAGAATCCCATAATTGATATTCTTCTCTATTCTCATCACCTACCTGCTTGATATTGTGTTGATATTGTAAGGAGAAATTTTGTCTTGGTCACTTGTGGGAGTGAAAGGGTTAAGGAGCTCTTCAAAAAGCAAAAATTATCAGACAACTAACACAAACCTTGAGCAGAGGGTGGCACCCCAGGTTGTCCTTGGACTTGACCTGCTGGACCACCACCAGAGGCAGCTTTAGCAGCATACATGTTAGCCTCTTCTTGAGCTTTTCCAATGTTTTTCTTATACCTAATTCTTTTATTGCCAAACCAGTTTGATATCTACATGGAACAGAAGTTACAGCAAATTTAATCATTTGGTAATGAAGCTTGCCAAATTAACTTTTTACTTGGTTTTTACAAAGTCTGATGATCTACTTGCCTTGATAACCTAAGCCTGTACTAATTACCATTAAATGTAGGTCAACATCCACTAGAGTATCACCAGTTCATGTAATACCATACCTGAGCAACACTGATGCCACACTTTCTGGCTAGTTCTTCCTTTGCTTCCTCACTTGGATATGGATTACTCAAGTGAGAATAAAAGTATTCATTCAAAATTTCTGTGGCCTGCTTACTGAAGTTTCTCCTTTTTCTCCTGAAAAGGCAAAAAACTTGGGGTATTAATTCTGCTGATGGTGTTTAAGAGGTTCTATGTCACCATTAGTGATCAGTAGACAATTAGGATAAAACAGGGCACGAAATTGCGCCTAATACAGTCGCCAATGCGACTAAATTTTTCACTTTGGCGACCAAATCTTAAAAATTAGTCGCCAAATTGGCGATTAGAATGTTTCATCACAACCTTACCGAGAGACATAGTGAATCAAAAAAATTTGCAAAGATAAATCCACGGCAAACTTCCTCGTTAAGTTTGTTTCCAAAATTCAGCACACACATCTCCTTCAATAACTAGATGCCATCTTGGATTTAGGTGAGCTTGAACATTGTATATCATCCAACCTAGTGTCCACTTTGTAGAACGTTAGAGATCTTTTCCCTGAATTAATTTTGGAGGGTCTATCTAGAACGTTGACAGCATAAAAATAGGGTTTGTTTGTCTTTGAAAATGGCGACCAACTTTTTTTGAATTGGCTACCACTTCAAAGAATTTAGAAGCCAAGTGGCTATCAGATAAAAAGGTTAATTTCACACCCTGTAGAAGAATGGTTTAGAATCCTTTTCAGCAAAAGTAAATATGAAACTTCGCAAAATAATTCTACAGTTCTTTTTCTCTACAGGCCAAATGCTGTATCCAAAGCCTAGATAGTATACTGAAACTTTATTGTGAAAAAATGGAAGCCATCACACTTTATGGGAAAAATAGTTTGTGAATAAAATATTTACTGCTCAGGATTACCTTGCATCCAGGAATCTTGACCTCAAAATCATCACAGCTTCACAAGTACTCTGCTTCAGCTGCATCTGAATTGCACTAAACTTACGGTGAATGATGTTCACCATACGTTCTATTTCTTTAGGTGAAATGGGACGCGTTCTTGACTGTTCTCTCAAGAGATTCATAACATGGGTGGTAAATTCATTGCAAGCCTAAAAGAGGAAAAATAAAATTTAGCAAAGGCTATTATCCAAATAAAGCATTTGAAATAAATCAAGTAAAAGTGCTAATCATAGAACCAATAGAAATCATGAGGGTTTACAATATAACACTCGTTTTCAAATGTTCTATCTGATACGAAACTCTGACTGTTGTTGAGATTTAGTTTTACCACAATCAATCCAAAGAGTGTCCTGTATTTTGTTAAGTGCACTGTACCTGCTCATATTTTTCCAGCTCTGTATGATATATCTGTCTGATCTGGTTTAACTTGGCTCTGTACTCTGTATGTTCAGCTTGATTTTCATGAACCCCTGCTGCTGCCGCTGCTGCTGCAGCTGACCCACCTCCCTTCTCAGGCCCTGCCACACCCTCTGCAAGGAGCATGTTATCAAGTCTCATCAGCTGAGGATCAGGAGGTTCATCTTCTTGAGATCCCCGAATACTCAACACTGTTGAAGAAAAATGTAACAGTAATTGAGACCTTGATGACCTTTCACTCACAAGATCTCATTAGCAATTCTCCTTACTGTCTGTCACAAACCTCTTATGAGTTTAGTACAAAGAATTTAGAATCATATTGCCTGACAATCCCCTTATTAATATTTTTCTTCATTCTCATCACTTTTCTGCTTGATATTGTATTGATACTGTAAGGAGAAATTCTGTCTTGGTCACTGATGGGAGTTGAAGGGTTAAGACCTTCTGAGCTACTTTCATCGATTCTTGTTTTACGTTCTTTTTTCTAATGAAGCATGACTGATCCTGGGATCATAATATTATGTGTAACATTATAATAAAGGAATAATGTAAAATATTCATGCTGTGCAGGAGCAAGGAAGTAATAAAAGATAACTCAACAAAAACACAGAATAGTTTTATTTTATTTTGGTAATTAGAGAAGAAATTTATAACACCAGTAATTCCATCTAAAAAAAAAATTTAAGGGTGCCAAACCTTAGTTTTTTCAAGACATGCGCACACAAAAGAACAACTCAGATGTAAATTATTCCTCACAAAATAAACAGGGACTCTAATTTTTTTACTTGCACAAGCATTCCATGAGTTTCCATGACCTTTTGGGTAAGTTTTATGTTCCTATCTGTATGCAACTGGAGATTAAATTGTTTGTTTTCAAGGATACAGTAAAGCTTCAAGGGTTTTCTCTATTGAAAATGTTGCTATTTGAAGTATTTACACCATAAACTTAATATCAATGGAGAGGGTATGTAATATGCTTCCTAGGAAAACTTTTTCTTTTACCTTGATCTAATGATAAATTAGCTAGAGCGCAACAAGTTTAAACCGAATATGCTTCATATTTACTTATTAATTATGCATCAAATCTGACCACACAAAAGAAACTTCTTTACCATTTCAATCCTGGGGAAATGGTTATGGAAACCATGAAGGGATTTTATAATATTTCAATTGGCTGCTTTAAGATTTTTCTGTCAAGTCTGCTTATAAAAAGTTTTCCAATGCGCATTACATTGGAGGCCATTGCTCAAGAACAACAATTCACAGTCTGGTTTTTTTTTTTATACCAACCAATAAAAAAGATCACCACATGCAACAGAAATCAGGAGACCTCTACACCATTATAATCAAGAACCAGAATGTTTTGCCGCAACGTTGACATGTTATAATTAGCTATTCACACTTGAGAAGACTGAAGAATTCAGTTCAACATTAGATTTTCGTTAATAACTTACATGTGTTCCAATGTTACAAACTTTTTTTGGAAGCTCTAGTAAAGTAGTAATGCTTAGTTTGACCCATAAAAGTAAAAAAAAGCCCTTGAAGGTCCACTGTATCCTTAAATTAAGGTAAAAACAAGCCTCCATTTACAGTATTTCGTATGCTTTTTTGCTTTCAAGAACATATTTTCTCTCATATTCCATGTCTTTCTCTGACTCATATTGGAATTCTATGACCTTTTAAATATAGTGAATGGTTTAAAATTTCATGACTTTCCAGGTCTTCTGTGACCTGTAAAACCCTTATGCAAGACCGTAATCCTGTAATTTCAGTAACCAATGAACGGGGCTTTTAAAAACACACAAGGAGCTCACCAAAATGTGAATAATCTTAATCAGGCTAACACAGGTTTACATAAAAAAAAAACGATTTTTTTATGTACGCTCACGAAGTAATTATTAAGTCATACTGAACTGAGTCGTGCTAGGCTGAATTTTGAATCCTAAAATTTGCAGTTTGTTCTCAGAGTCACACTCATGTAGTGAGAAGAAATTATCAGAATTTGTTTTTTAAAAAAGTAGGTATCAAAAACGGACACTGCTCTCTCAGTTGATAACAATTGCAAATTGATTCAGTTTCTTACATAATAGAGCGGTTATAAAGAGATAGTTACAAAATTCTCAAAGTACGATACACAGCAGATACTGGATATTCCATGGTTCTTGAGTGTAACTAAATTATAGAGAAACCATGTAACATTCATATCACTAAAGAGAGACTTCGCCGAATTATCGAATAACAAAACAAAGGTATTTTCTTTGTGTAGTTGGCTACTATTGTTTGCCTAAAGGGAGACCGTAGACAAACAATAAACATTCGCACCAACAATCCATTATGCTCACACTACAGTATAAACACCCTATGATATCCAAAATCACTACTTTTCACTTTAACCGCAACGAACGAGCAATCAAGCGAAAAACGAAGCCGAAAAAAAAATTAGTTGAGAGTAAGGAAATTTATCAGTGAAATCTACACAAACCTTTTCTTGATAGAGGCCTTTGCTTCGAAATCAAACACATTTAAACGAGTGATTAATATATCAACCTTCCGCTGATAAAAATTTGTTGTCACACAAACTAACTTACGACTTGTATGTGATCTTTGTTGATAAGCTTTAACACAATAACGACCGGGTGAATAATTTTGACGAAAAAAAAAATCTGTCGTTAATAAAAGAAAAATGTGACCGTTTAATGATATCAAATCAGAAGGACGCATCCTTGACTTAAGGCCTGCAACCTGACGATTTAAAGTCAGAGAACGTTTCGAGAGATGATAAATGAATCGTTCTGTCTACGAACTTGACAAAAATTTCGAAGGATTTATTGAATACCACCAGATCTGATTGAGGAAGAAGAATGAGCCGCAAGTCTCATGTTGGTTCAAGCGTTTGAAGAAAATAAACACGTGGTAGGGTTAAAAGCTGTCATTACTAACCTGTTTTTTCCTTGATCTCACAGAGGACGTTGAAAAGGGCGGGCTTCATTCGATGGCAGTTCAGAGCATGTTTCCTAAATGGATATGTGATGGGAAAACAATGCATTATCATATGATAAGCCAAAAGGCATGCAGTCAAAAGATCGACAGTTATTAGTATACATAAGAGGGAACTGAACAAGTATGCGTCACTGCAAAGTTAAGCGTAGTATCGGAAGGATTTCGAAGAAACGACGCGAAATCAACAATGTGTTCGATTTCACTCACCTCGCTTGCGCTTCGTCCAGAGACTGATCTGTGATGTTCATAATTTGCTGCAAAATATCACCTATGTCCTGCTTACGACCGTCCGGGCCTTCTTCAGGAGGTTTCATCTGCTCCAGTGCAGCTTGCTGACCCGATAACATGGGAACTTGGACAGAATTCATCACATTTCCTTCCATCACGCAGTAAAGATCTAGCTCTCGACGAATAAACCTACAAAATCCAAGATGTCCGCGCTAGAGTGACGAAATAGGAATGCTCAACTCTATACTTAGCCGACGGTCAAAATAAAGCCCTGCTCGGCCACTTTTCGACCTCGCAGTTTCAAAGCAACAACACTATATGATAGCTGTTATATTTCACAGAGTGTTACGCTCGGTTGGCGGTCGTGTTTCCAATCTGCCACTCAACAAATCTTTTGAATTTGAAGCACAGACGTGTCAATATCTTTCGGTGCGTGAGAAGAACGCGAATGATTGACACCACTGGATTTGCTCAATTAGCATAAAAACCTTCATGTAAAATTCATCAGAGGAAAGTCACACAGCTCTCACTCGGTGGTAAAAACTCACCTTCCTTCACCTAAGTGCTTCCTGCCTGAACTCAGAGCGTCAATGTACAGTTTCCTCGCTGAAAATTTAACGAGAACAAAGGATCATCGAAGGGACGCCCCAAAATTTCCAAAATGGCGGCCAAGTGAGGACAGAATGTCAATATTCATTACTGTTGCTATGGTGCTGCCTGCAGGTGTTGTTTTGGGGCGGAACAAAGAGCAGAAATTCAAAGAAACAACAAAAGGCAAGTGGAAAGACGTCCGGTCACGTTTTTCGTTACTTTTGTTTTCAGTTTACTTTGAAATCGACATTTTAGGTTACTCTTACGTGAAGAAAAATGAAACACTTTATACCACATTCAGCAAAAACATGGTTTCAGAACGCATCATTAAATATGCAAAATAATTCGTGTTAACATAAATTTTTATCACCAGCATCTTCTTGTTCCATTTTTGCATTTGAAATCAGTTGGGGTGAAAATTGTTCAAACAGCAGAAAAAAGCTTAAGACTTCCCACTTCAATCCACCAAAAAAAGAAATAAAAATCTTGGAACCTCGATGAGCAAGACTTAATTTGACGCCATCAAAGGGGGAAAAAACATCAAAATAGATAACAATGAAGTGGGTTGAACGCGAATATTGCCACATTTAAATTTATGATCCTTCGCTGTACTCACTGAATCCTGAGACAGCTTAATAGTATACTTTGCTCTGCTTGCCAGTCAATTGCTTCGGGTTGCAACAGCTAAGTTCATAATGATGATAATGTTATTTTATTTCATAATGATCAGAAGCATTTTTAAAACTGCAAATCACGTTGAACGAAAAATTAAAAAATAATTTTAGAAAATAAAAAAGAAGGGAAACTTTTCTCTGACGTTAAACGTGCGTCTATGCTGTCCTAAATCACAGGCAACAGCCTATCACGGATCGTGCATTGTTTCTATTCAGATTTTAATTTACAGTGTACAAAGACAGTACAGACCTAAAAGGAAGTTGAGAAACTACGTTTTTCCTATTTCCCATCGGAATCATTCCGTTGACGGGGGCAATTGCGTTAAACTACCTTGGCTCGAACGGTTTTCGATTTGACGTCGCCCAAAAGCCCCCGCAACTTATCTGAAAATCCCTTCGCTAAATAAAAATTTTTTAATATTCCTCGTTTCCAGTCTCCCACTACTTATTTGTTTTCATAATTTTTTTCTTTATTTTCTTCTATATGGCCATCTGTCCCATCTCTCCACCCACGGGTATCAACGGAACAAATAAATGAGAAGAAAGCAACGATTACATAGATTGTTTCAGTGTTGGCAGCAGAATCTCCCACCCCTCGGTAATAATGAGCCTGTGAGACAGTATAACCACGTGCAATTGCTTTTTTCCTAGGTGACTTAGCAACTTGGAAATTAGCCAGACTTTTTGCCTCAATTTGTGGAAAAAGGATTTTCTAAAGAAACAGCCTTTATGAAGCATTTATTTCTGCCCAGCATACAGCAATTATGAAAATCAGTTGTTTATTTTTTACGGTCAACCTTTTCAAAACGATTCTGCCGGCTACACACAAGTAAGCCTCTCAGATACTTATCTACATTACATAGGCAAACTGTTTATGCGCTGAAACACTTAAAGATGTTATTCAAAGTGAAAATTTTCTATTTCTGGGCTAGTTTTTCTTTCAGACATGCTGTCGCCAAGATTAAAGAGATAAACTTTTCAGCAAATGGTACCAGGAACCCATTTGGCAATGTGGTGGCTCCTGCTGGTACAGAAAAAAAAAACTCTTACTGATATCATCATGGTTCTTTGAAACATTTTTTGAAGTGATTCACTGAGGTCTTTCTAAAGAAAGATTTTTCTGAGTGCATCTACCACAGTTGTTTGATGCGTCCATTTACGACAGTTAATACTTCTCAATACAGCGCCCATGTTTTGCTGGACTAGATCTGACCTCAAACTAAAAAGGAAAGTCAGTCTTAGGAGTATTTTTTTTTTCGAAGTTTCTTTCGCAACATTTTTCGCTATTTTTCACTTTCGCTATTTTATTGTGTGTGTTTGTCACGTATTTTGTTGAAGGTTTTTATTTATTCGATCAGTCTTTTTCCAAAACTGATATTGTAAGTCTTTCTTAGAGTAAGGTAAACTTAAGCGCACAGGAAGTAAATTGAAATGCGTTAAAAACAAAGAAAAGAAAAGCTGGGCTAATCTGTTGACTATCCATAGCTTTAGACGTCGTGGACAGCGTACACTGTGAACAAACATAGAGAGCATGCGCGAGATCAAGCGTGGAGAGGACCACGAGAGCAAAACTACCACCATACCCAGCGGCTTTCTTAAGTTTACTCATTGGATAATCATATGATCTCGGGGAAAATTAGGGACTGAACGTAGCTCAGAGAGTGCTCAAGCAGCAAGAATCTCTTATTTTCATGGAAGATTTGGTTACATTCAGTTTATTTTCTTCTGTACTTAGCTTCTTGTTCAAATAAGTCATCAGAGTATCGTCACTTCACTTTCCCAAGTAGGACAATCGAAGACAAATAAATAATATTTTTAAGTGCATAAAACATTTTTGATCGGTATAAAATTAGACAGAGATATAAAATTTATTTTATTCAGCTCAACTAACAACAAATACAAATTAGAAATACGCAGAGAAGAATTAAGACAAAGTAAGAATTATAAACTAAATCCCTGGTCGTTGATGAAGAACGATTTTTACATTCCCCAGATAAAAATAGCAAATGATAAAACGATCCAGTGCCATCCGTCTTATAAAGAAGTCTGCAAGCAGATACGCTCTCTAATAGTGATCAACAGCTTCAGTTTTGTCTCAGGTCAGTTCTCTGATAGTTTTTACCCTACATACATATCCTTCGCAAAGGTGACAATTTCGTTGTAAAGATTTATTGATAAAAAAAAAATCAAACGCTGTTGGAAAGCTTGTAAAGTTTTTCAGGAGAACTATTTAGCGTGCAACTGGCCTCGTCATGTTTAGTACACATCGGAGAAACTTTCCTAGTCTGCATGTTTTCTCCCTGCTCTGGTGCACGCGACCTCGCAGGCCGGAATAAATCTCGAGTCGGCCTTCTTGTCCTGCCCTGTCGATGTCACTGCCGAAATGAAATTGGTAGAAGAAATGTGGTCGGAGGTGTATCATAAGGGAGGGCCTGAAGGTTACTTATTTATGTACATTTATACTTCATATCATCTAGTGGTCGCCTGCTGTCGTTTTAATTGATTTACTTAATCAGACTGTATTACCTTTGGTGAAAATTGCTGGCGTAAAAACTTTTTATAGTACTAGGGTTTTAACACAACTTTCTTATGCAACAAGCACGTCTGCAAACAAACTCTTCACTTGAAAATTTTGATAGAGAAGAGTGTCCTCTTGCGCCTGGTTCCTTCCTTCGGCGTTCTCTCTTACCCACAATCGCCTCTTTGGCAAACCAAACTAAGAGTCTGTGTACAACTTACACTGATTTCTTAACCATACGATATTGTTGGGCCCCTCCCAGAGAAGCCAAGTTTACCACTGCGAGCGAGAGAGTATAGTCTTTGTTTAAACGAAAGCTATCGCCCTTTCGATGTCAACTTCTCAAAAACTTAAACCCCTCTATACATGTTTGTTTTGTTCTCTGGCCCTGGGAGTTCCTGATGGCAGCTATGATAAAATTTTAGCGTCACCTGCGCCAGATTAAGATAGTAACAGCAATAAAATAATGAGAAAAAGGAAGCACACGTCAACCGTAGGATAAACCTCCCTTTTTAGAAAAACAATCACAAATGTGTCTTTTCCGTGACAGCCGTTCAGACCTCTATAAATATTCTTGACAAACAAGGTGAAAAAAAATAACTTCAATGATCACAACAAAATCACTAAAAATTTTTTTTTTTTTCTTAGTCTGACAACAATCGCAAATCTCAAATGGCCCACTCTCTGGGGGTGGGTCAACCAAACCGTTCCTGTTTTGATCTTTGCTGTACTCTGTCAGAGTATTCTAAAGGGACTTTATGCGCGGTTTATTACGAACGTTTTCCAGTGTCGTTTCAGTGATATTATCAACTGAGTTGGTAATGTAAATTGGTCACCGTAAAGAGTTTCAAAGCTGACGTTTCGAGCGTTAGCCCTTCTTCAGAGCAAATGGTTCTCGAAATGTCAGCTTTGAAACTCTTTACGGTGGCAAGTTTATGCTATCAACTCAGTTGATAATACCAAATTTCCATGTTATACTCTCCCACCGACGCAGCACCACAGTTTCTTTAGAAACTTAAATAAATAAATAAAAGAAGTTTAATTCCATCATCATCGCAGTTAATCTGAATTACAATGTGGTTACAAATGTACAACTATATGAATTACATACTGTTAATCAATAAGGGACTAGGTTACAATAGATTTTATATTAAAATTACAAATACAAGTTAAAATATAAATGTAGGTATATGTGGTCTAAAAATCTATTGATTGTTGAAGGCTAAATTTGTACTTTGGAAAAAAAACTACGGCGCAATCTTTCAGTCCTGCATTTAGTTTATGTATATATGTTAGTGCATCTCGTTTGATAGTGATGCATGCGCTGTCTCGTCATTGGGAGATGTTTAACGAGAGACTTACCCCCTTTATTACACCCATTTTGAAATCATAGGTGGTCCCTGTAATCTAATTGGTGCGATTTATTCACGAATCGCACCAATATTTGCTTTAAATCGCATCTTTTTCCCAGCCAATGAGAAGGTTACACTAAAAACAAAACAACCAATCAGATTTCAAGGCTTGTTTAATGTAATCTATCAAATTTCAGGCAAATGAAAAACAAAGAGTATCATGTGGCAAATGGCAAATTTTGCAACTTTTGTTTCCAAAACTCTTATTTTTTCCCCCCATAACATGGATGAATTTAATTTCAAACGTGCTTAGCACTGCATCAATAAAATAATTGAGCTGACCAAGCCTTTATTTGGGCGATTTCAAAATGGATGTAATAAAGTGGTAATTGAACCTCTTGTCGTGCAATTTTGGGCTGAAATCATACGCGTGATTTCAAATCGAACTCACGCTGCGCGCTCGTTCGATTTTGAAATCAGACGTATGATTTCAACCCAAATTGCACTCCATTCAGTTCAATTACCATTATTTATTCGTTTTTCAGTGTCGGTCGACGAGGAAATTACCTTTTACCCGACTCTTTTTTTTACGTTTGGAACCTCTAATTTGGTTCCTCAGAAGGGAAAGTTATGGGACCAGTTATTTCAAACAGACTTCAGCTGTTTGTTTAGAAAAACCGCAAACTGTAAACGATCTTTCATTTGGCCAAACTTCTCATTTAGATAGTCATTTTGGTGATCAGTATCAACAGACTTATAGCGAACGCTTATAAAGCATTAAGTCACTTGAGAAAGACTCGTAATATTGAGAAGTCTCTAGAGCCATTGATAGTCTAAAACCGCCGGTAAATGAAAAAATCTTAGTTTTTGATCATTTCTTTTTTATTCTTCTGTACACGTGTCGTCTCACTTGCTGACAATACACGCATAAAAGTCAGAATTTCGGAGTGTAAAATGAATTCTGCATCATTTGATTGAATGAGTGAGTTGGATGAAGAGTAGGTGATTTATAAATAAATGACAAGCTTTCGATGACTAGGTAGGTTCGAGATTCCTATTTCTTTTTAAATGACATGACTTTTATCATTACTGCTAGATAGCTGAGGACCCCCATTTAAAAGCCGCATTTAATGATTAATAGTGTTCAGTAAGTTGAGCCAGGATCGATGAAATTTTTTTGCCTTTTGTTATTTTTTCGTTAGCAAAGAGACTTCATCAGCAGCATCGGAGGATCATCGGGTCTCCTTTTGTTATATTTACGGGGGTAACTTTGCAATTGCTACTCAAGTTGTAAAAGCACTTCTGCTGCAAAGAGATAAAGGAAAGGAACTCGATCATTTAGCTCACCAGGAACAATAGATATGAAATTAAGTCCGAGAAGCTTTAACTTAGACTTTATTCTGACCGGCAAAGATGCAACCAGGAGAGGCTGTATAGGCTAATCTTATACACAGATTAAAATTAAAACCTAAAAATTGTTTCGTACCGGAGAAGAAAAACTTTCGGAATAGCCGGGAGGACCTTCCAAATGCCCGCGTTGTTCTAATTCTAAATGAAGTTATTCCATAAATCTTAGATTTGCGTGGCAGCTATTGTTATTGTAAGGTCAAAGTGAAGACTGTGATGAGGGAACTGGGGCTACTCTAGCTGCCGCTCCTCCTATCGCTGCCACAGAAGACAATGAATACTTCGTAATCTCCGTGCTAATCGCCTCGCGTGTGTTCTGCTCAGGACTAAAAATAATTACGTACACTTTAGGCCCGAACATGCAACCTAAAAGAGCAAATGAGCTTACGAGAGTGGTTACTCCTCCGATAACGCCTACATACCATCCCTCCAAGCCAAACACCACAGGATAATAAGCAGCGGAGCACAACAGTACAATGTACATTGCAAAACCAATATATCTCGCCTCGTTAAAATTTTCCGGAATTTTTCTACCTTTGAAAGCATAATAGATGCATGCAAGTGAAAGAATCATGAGAAATGTTACACTAATGATTAAAAGTACATGGCCAGAAACGGATCTAAAAGGTTTACAAACCACAAAAATATATTGAAGAGGACGAACGATGGTTTCTTTGGAGGGCGGGTCCACTAAAATCCAAATCAAATTCAGTATGATCTGTATGGACGATAATAGAAATAAATGAAGTCTCTGTCCTTTGAAACAGAAGTTTTTGCGCCTATTTGTTCTGGAGGCCAAGCTGTCGGGTAACTTACCCTGAGGCCGAAAAGCCTTGACGATTTTTCTTGACTTCAAAAGAAGTATGGAGACGCATAAGGTATAGACAGTGTCGCGCCAGATGCAGACAACTCTACACAAGATGTCTGTGGGAGTAAATAAGTTTAGTAAAGCAAAGACGAAAAATGACACCACTACAAACAGCAAAATAAAGCTAAGTTCCTTGTTCGAAGCCTTTACTATTGGCGTATTCCGATACTTGATGAAAATAGCGAAACAGAGGATGGTCAAACACAGACCAAGCGCTGTTGTACATGTCACGATAAGGGCTGAGATATCGCTCCATTTCAAGTTGTTCAGTGGAAGATCCATACATTGTGTCCTCTCGTTGTTGGGTTTCTCTCTCTCGGAACATTGGGAACAGTTAGAAGAAATACCGTCGGAACTTATGGTACCAATTGGGCAGTCGACACATTCCCAACAACAAGAGGATCTTGTGACTTTTCTTTCACCCGGTTTACAGTCTTTGGAGCAGATTGATGAGGGGATGCCGTCGAATCCATCTTGAATGTTCCAGGTTATCATCGGTAAGTTCAAGTGTAGTTTAGAACTGCTTCTTCTAGCCCACCAACCGATAAGAACGCCCTCAAGACCTTTGCCAAACTGGCTCTTGAAGTTTACAATATCGTACGAAGCTTCCAATGGGTCACCGCGTTCGTCAAATTGTACTGTCCCTGTCAATCCTTGGAAACTCACATTCCTCAAGTAAAGGTCAAGACAATCCCCAATCACCTTCAGATCTTGAAGTCGTGGGCATTTTCCACCCTCCAAGAGACCATGTGGCTCCTTGCAGTTGTACATATTGTGTAGGGCGTGTGCGAAGGCGTACACCCCATCAATAGTGTATGAAACGTAAGGACTGCTAATGAATGGATTCTCATCAGAAAAATACTCTTCTAATGAACCAGATAAAGTGTTTTTATTTTTTGGGTTATGCCAGTATTCTTGCCACCACAGATGGGTGCTGCCCGAAAAGTTCCTTTTAGCAAGATTGACCAGATATTTTTGGTATTCCTTACATCGCGCAGCCCTGTGAAAAACACCAAATGATCCATTAAGTAAGCCAGCAAAGCGATCATGTCCGAAAAAGGGATCTGTTAGCGCTGTTCCGTCAGTAAATATCCATGTTTTTCCTCTAACACCTTGTCTTACTGCTTCTTCCATAAAAGATTGCGCGAACTGTCCGTAAAGCCAAAAAAACACCACCTTAACATTTTCCATTTTCTTGAGCTCTAGCACGATTTCCTTAAACTTATCATAAGGATCCACTCGGGGGACAAACTTTTTCAAGGCAATACAAAGGTTGTCTCTCGAGTTTGCTTCTTTTTCTATTCCCCAGATTCCGTATCGGCCGAAGGAGTCGTCAAGCGCTATTGCAGCAACGTAAGTCCAGTTGAAGAACTGCGCTATGTCAGCGAGCAAACTTGCGCGCCAACTGTCAGGCGAAACTGTGCGGTAAAAATGTTTGTAAAGTGTTGAACTCAGTTCCACGCTTGTCGCTAGGGAGCTTATGGACGGAATGTGCGCGATTTTAAACAGACTCGACACCATGATGGCGCTGGCAGAATCCATTGGCCCAATCACGCCTGATATTTCTTTGAAGTGGCCACTGAACGCGTTTTCGCTTGTACAGTTTTGGAGTGAAAATCGATGATCACTTTTCACCACTAATTCGTAAGACGCCTCAACGGCTATTGCTGGCTGGAGACAGTAATCCAAGAGTTCATATCCAAGTGTCACATTTGGCAAGAATGTCCTGTTATCATTTATTTTTTCGATGGCAAATATCATTGCTTGTAAGGAACCCAAGTTTGAGGCGAGGAGATTGCTGCAGCTGTTGTTAATTACTCCCTCGGTATGGTGTAGATCAAACAGACCCCCTAACATGATTGTACCATCTTCATAGGCAGTCCTCCGAGGAAACATTTTGACTTCTGCCTTTACTGTACACGATAAGACCACAGTAAGAGATATAAACTTTAGAAACGACGAAGATACCGCCATGATTATGTTCTGTATGCTATACATTACGTGAGGAGACAAAACAGGAAAATTATTACAATTAGCAATTGTCTCCATGAGAGATAAGTTGTTATTCTTAATTATGTTTTTTCACTGGGCCATCTCACCGGCGTCATTTGAAGTGTGTTAATTACAGAAAGAACGACTTCCTCTATTAAAAGCACGATTTTTGAGTAGAATAGGTGATTCACTCTGTAAACACAATACCAGTGAAACGTGCTAAAAACTTCGAAAAGGGAAAACGATTTTAAGAGCTGATAATTTTTAACAATGCCCAAGTCATTACCATGTAGGCTAGCCAGTACCATGTGGCTTTTGGACACCTGATAAAATTCCGTAGCGAGCGAAGAAAGTGGATGCTGAATTTGAAACTTAGTCAACACACATTTAAAGTGTGCAATTCAGCACGCTTGATTACAAAATCAATGGTTGTTTTATCTGTTCAAATCTATTCACTTTGCCCAGATGAACACAAACGGCTTGTAAAAAATAAAAAAAAAATTATATACTTGCGATTAAATTCCCAGAAAAATGGTGCACATCCAAATCGAATTCGTTTTCAGCTCCATTCTCTGGGTGCAAATGATTTTGATTGTCCATGCTAATTTGAATTACAATACTTGTTCGGTAAAGTAAATCCACATGAAAAAGTTCCATTTGCGTCAAATTTGACAATCATCCAAAGAAAGCTAAGCTAATAATAGAACGAAAGCTACTGTCTTCATTATTTGAACAAAAAATATTTTTAAGTCCGGCGGGTGCTAAAAGCAACTAAAACGACCGGGTGCCGTTGCTAATAGCAACTAAAACGACCGAGTAATAAATTGACTCTGTCTGTTCGTTCAGAAAATGGCGACAACTCAGGGTTTTTAATCAACAAAGAAGTGATTTTGGTCTGATTGGTCATTCGTGATAACAGAATTCAATATAAAATAGTCATTATGAGTGGAGCTTTAACAACCTGGAAACTAGAGAGGGGCAGTGACAAATTGTGAAGTTGGAGATGACTTAAACTTCTATTGAAAACTAATTTTTGCGAGTTCATGTTTAAGCACTGAAGAACTTCGACGAGGAAAGAAGCGTGAGGAATTTCCTCAAATTAGGATCAAACGGGTCATCTGCACATGAATATGACGAGTTGACTCTTGATTCGCACGCGGATTTTATTCAATTTTTTTTTTTTTAATTTAAGTAAAATTACTAAATTTTTGCGGCGTTGTATCTATCGATTTATTTCTTTGTAGATCGAGCTTTATCGGTCAATATCAAAAACGTCAAATCTATATGCAACACAGTCGAGCCCTGCTGATCCTACCTTTGGTTGAACTTATCAGGATAAACAGGTTTCTGGTCACCTACACTCTTATTGTATTGATATCATCTTCGAAACCGTTTTCCTTGATGAGAAATGTTGTTATTATTAATTGAACTGTAATACACCTTTCGATAATCTTTGTTTCCTCGCCCTCGGTTGGCAGAAGTCGCTTTCGGTTTACTACTTTCGAATTACTACTCTGAATTCAGAGATATGCAGATCTCTTGTGGGGTGGTATAAGAGATATTCATGGTGTGTGACGTTTATGGAAAGCGGCAGACAACAAAGAATAGCTTCTGAGGGCTTCATTTTTCTTGGATACTTCTATCGTAACTTTTAATCACACTCGTCAACAATTCGTAAAAAAATTGTTTTGGTGCTTTACAAAGCAGATGTTTGAATGGAATATTATTAGCTGTAGTGAAGAAATGGCTACAGATAAAAAAATTTTTCGTGGTGACGCTTACCTCGAAGGTCATTCACAAAGTTTCTTTCGCCACTATGTCAGTATTTGAAGAAAGAGATCGTATTTTCATGTCTTTGCTCATCAATGAAGAAACATTTCCTTGCGTAGCAACTTGTCAAAATTTATCATTATGTTGTACAGTTCCTTGAATTGAATTTCCTACCTGTCCTGTGGGTAATTAGCCTGGATAACAAATCATCACTAGCATGTAACTTAACAATTAGATCGAGCACGACCATTCCATCTTCAGAGTGACATCTCCGTTGCGAGCAAAACCATGAAAGACGGATGAATATTCGGACACCTTCATCAAATGCCTGAAGCCAGAATTTGGATCCAACTGATTGTTCCCCTGGAGACAATGTCCCTCCGTAAAAATGAAAATTTCCCCTTTAAGAGTAATTTGCATGTAAATGTGTTTTGTATAACATCCAAGAACCACCGGGATCTTTCAACGACGAATTACAACACAATATAAAAATTAAATAAACGGGACCTCCTGTCATTGTTTATACAAGTTCCAATTTTCAAAGGTAAAATGTCTCAAAACTTAGAAATATTCCCACGGTCTTTTAGTTATAAAGTAGTGATAGTGAATTTGAGCGGGATCGGAACAATTGGTTGAAGCACTCGAGACACGCAAAGTTTGGTTCAAACGGATGGGTAGCTGTTCATTGAAGTAAAGAGTTATTACTATTTTGAAAAAGGCCTTAAAACATAAAATGGAATTTGACTTTTTGTTTTAGAGATATTTGAGTTTTTGTATCTTGAATTTGAGGTTATTGATAATGTCTTAACTGGTTCCATAACGAAGGTAGATTACAATTGTTTCAATCAATTATGAAAATTTATTCAATATCTTCAAAGATAAGGAAGCAGTGCTTCTAAAAGTTCTAGTACCCGATCTGTCTCAGTATAGCCTGACATAGCCAGCGTTCGTCTTTACCGAAGGTACTCTGCTCCCAATAAGCTAACAAGGAGATTAAAGACATCATGGGTATTGTGTGTCTTCAGGGCAGCTTAAAAAAGGACCCATAATCTGGTCCCAAATCGAGTTGTTTTGTTTTGGTGCTAAGCATGTGTCCATGGTATTCGCTGTCAAGGCCAGTATTTTTGGCGATGGTCACCACTTCTTGTGCCAAATTTGAAAAATTTCGCGGATAAATTCTCACAATATATCCTCGGTTTTGAGATCTCTTCTTCAGAGAAACAGTTCATAACGTCGCTAATTTGTGTTGTACAATTTGCATATTAAAAAGAACTTGAATTTCTCTGAAATTAACGATCACATTTCCAAAAGGTAAGGACCACTCTTCTTTAATTGGTAAAATAAGCAGCAGTCATTTCTATGCCATGGACAATTAAACACCAAACGGTGCCGGTAGATTGAAGAATTCCCGTCTTAAAAGCGTGGAAAGCCGAAGATAACAGATCTGACTAAGTAATTAAATGTCTTGATGATCTTAAAGTGGTCGTAAAAACGCTAAACAACAAATAAAAAATTATTCTTAACAATTCTTGAGATTTTGTTGCCTTCAACGAGCTTCTCCTACATTTGAAAAACACGCTTGTTCTTTTTTTGTTTTGTTTTGTTTGTTTTTTTTTTGGATGGGAACTGGGGACCCACATTGAATAACGAGTATTAAAAATTAAAATGGATGATTTTGAGATGCAACAAGAGAGTTCTCTCTGAAATAAAAAACAAGCCTAAATTAAGCGGCCTTCGGCGTTTGATCAAAGATGAATAATCTGAATTATCTTATCAGAGTGCTATATAATTGGAATCATTTAATTTTCGACAACTAGGTAATAAATATAATATGAATCTAATTTGCCGAACGCTGTTGCACCGCCATTATACATCCAACGAGATTTAAATTGGAAGAAATTTCGAGAAGGGAATTTTCCACAAAAATGAGATGATCGAAAGCTCTCAAATTCAAGGTAGCGGTCATTTATTCGATGCAACCTTGATAAGCGCAAATTTTTAACGACGTTTAATAGCTTCATGGAGAGTTTTATTGCTTACATTTGGTTACAGTTTCCCCCACAATGGCTTGAGAACCTGGATAATTTTCAATTTTGTTTTTTAATCGTAGGTTTGCGCCAACTACCTCAAAAACAGTGGGCTCTTTTATGTCGGGTCATTATAACATTATCCATCACAGAATGAGTTAAAATACTCGTTCTTTAAAGAGTCGAACATAGACTGGCCTATAAGTACATTTTTGGTACATCGTCTCTGAAGTAATTAAAATCAGCAATTTCTCTACACAGCATCAATCGGCAAACAAGTGTTGAGAATCTTTATAGACGAACTTATCGGCTAGAGGGTGTCATCAGTTGTCTTGATCGATTTACTGGGATATGTAGGGTATCCAGAAGCGAGATTGCAAACCAGTCAGCCTGATCTCGCGAGATCGATAGCGAGTTTATAAATTAACCTGTCCTTTATAGACTGAGCAACTTTTTACGCATGTGTATCGCGATTTGGTTTCACTTGTGCGAGACGATTTCAACTGGAGGTCAATTCCCCGCGAGACCTTTATTAATTCAAAAGGATTTTACATGATCTTAGCATTGAGAGATATTGTGAGATAGGTCGTAAGATAGAATTATTTTCGGTGAAGAGCGAGTAATGTTCATTAACGAGTTGTCCGGAATTATAACGTGGTTTGCTCTTTTCATTTGACTTGAAAGCTGTCATGATGTGAGATTTTCAATATCACAATGAAAGAATAAAAACTGATTATAGTAGCTTGAAAAGTGAAAATAAACCACGCTAACCATGAACTTTATTATCAACAAAAAATTCTGTCACCAATTATCGACGAGTTAGGAATCTCTATCTACAAAAAGCGCAGTAGTTGAAGAAATGTTATGCCAAAATTTTTTACCGTTGATCACACAGTTATCAGAAATCTCTTTCTCCGTTGAACACGACAAATCTACTGCGGTACCAAATGAAGCCGTTTCAATGGTTGCAGCAGAATGACACCTGTTCCTATGAATGAAAAATACTGATGTTTTAAATTCACGTTTCACTGATCACCAAATCGATCACATCACGCGAATCACGCGGGACATACTGTTGTTATGTCTTCACATCTGTTATTTTCATGAAAAACGCAACAAGGATGGAAAGTGAGGAGTTTTTTGAAGGATCAGAGCCAATATGTGGTTCTCAGCATGTGCATGCTGATCACGGAAAGAAAAATATTAACACTATTCACATTATCATCCAGACGAAGTAAATTTTACCGCGAGGAAAGTGCCGGAAAATATTTTGCCGATGACTTCAGTGGAAATTCTCGCGATTACCTTGCGATTACCTGTTAGTCTAGTCCTTTTCATCTAAATAATTTTCACCTAGACATCCGTTATCATTTCAGAGAATTAATCGTGAGACTATATGAAACCCCTTCTTTTGTTTGAATGACTGTATTTTATTATTTCTTTTGTTTACGGGAAGATTGGCCATCCGATGGCCAGCGCAAAGGTGAGCCGATGACTCAACAAAACAGCGTCAAGTTTGGATTTTCTTTGCGGTTTGAACAAATTAAAAAACTTGCCCTCTAGATGTTTCGAAACGCCACGTATGATTTGCGAAGTTCAGGAAAGGATTTTTAACTTATCCTAAACTTTTTATATTTACAGGTTAAATTAACAAATTTGACATTTGTCATAAATTCATGGTTCAATATTTCCATATAAAATAGTTTGTTTTTCGAACTCAAAAAAGAGCAGTTTCAACTCAGTTTTCTTGTCCGCAAAGCGAATATTCATATGCATGATGTGTTTGTAGTTTGTATGTACTAAAAGTTTCATATAGATTGGCATTGATAAATTGTCGGTGTCACACATTCTCAACTAAAATGGAATTTAGCGAATTCAAACAATTGAAGGTGATATATTTTCCATAACGATCGAATTCTACTGATAGTTTTACAAAATTGGTTACATCTCATGTCTGAGCAGCTGTGAAACAATGAAGGGATGCGCTAAGACCAAAATGATGGCATAATTATTCACTAAGAAGAACAACTCATCTGGTTTTTGAAATGTAAATATTATCGTTTCCAATTTATCGAAAGTGCATTAGAAAGCTGTGTTCCTTATTGTCAAAACTGAAATGTTTCTAACCCGGCTAACGAATTAATTATTTTTTTTATTTGCGTTAAAGACAACGCTTCATGTCAGTAGGGGAAACTGTGTCGCCATATTTTAGAAAAGGGTGATTTTTTGCATAAATCATACAGTTTTTTCGCCCAAAGTGACATGATGAGGAGGGCATCAAGCGTTTCAGACTTGAGCTTTTGTTCAAAATGTCTTGGTTTCATTGAAAACACCACGGGAGACTGCCAAGTTTTCGAACCTTCGGTTTCTAGAAACCATTGAGGATTCGAACTTTACGTGTCTTCCCTTGCTGTGTGAAATACTTAAGTTTGACTTGAATTTAATAACCCTCCGATGATTAAAACGATTCTCAGTCCTATTCCTAAGTCAGGAGGCTTAAAACACGGACTCCACTGAATTGAAAAACGAAGCATGAAGTTTAATTGTTCACCGTAATACAAGTTATTTTTCTATAGTTGTTTAAACGTCTTTTGACGGAGTGTGTATGCATGCTATTGACGAATGACTTGCCTGCTATAGGTAATTCTTCAAATATACAAAGCATTTAGTTCAGCTTGTTTGGTACAAGCCATGAAACTAAGCTTAATGTAACTTAAGCAAAGGAAGGTTAATGTTATGTCACTTATCATCGATACGTACCTGGCTTTCACATTTCTTGGTGGTTCTTTAACATGGAAAGAGAGACAGGCAGTTTGCGTTCAAGTTTGAAAAGTGTCCAAAAACACTTTAATCCATCAGTTTTATTAGTTGAATTTCGATGTTGAGCCAATTGAGCCACTACGTCAAACAAAGCGCTCTGATTGGTCCATGAGTAAAAGGTACTGAGTCATGTCCCACTCATTAAAGGAAAATAAAAGGCGTATGACACCTGCTGTGATACCAAACATGTCAGAATATTTCCTAAAACACCTTACAGAACCCTTTCAGGTGCCCTTGGTTCCAAAACGTCTCTTTATTGAAAGGTTTATCGTTCCCTAAGGCTGCCGTGAACATCTTTCAATCATTTGCATGACTCATATGGAGAGTAACGTAGAATAATTATGAGTGTTAAATGTTTCATATTAATTTTCTCGAAGAAAAAAACAAGAATTCATCAAAAGGCATTAGTCGACTGTAAAATTCCAATCGCAGGTGGCGAGATAATTCAATGTTCTGCTGTATATTTACGGCATCAAAAATTTAAATAACTTTAAGTTGAAAATAGAACATTATTGATCCACAGCCTATCCATCTGTCACTGTATAAGAGGACTTTTAGTCTTGTCTACCTTCGCCTTGAATCTATTGATCAATTATTAATTGCATGATTTCTGTCGCCATTGAGATAGCAGTTAAGTCCAAAGTTGACAATCGCTCTGAGAAGAGGGTTGAAATTTACCGCTTTATGAAAGGAAAATAATATCAGTTACAACGGACATATATCCTAACAAAATCAAAGAGGACTCCTGAAAAAAAAGCGGTATGTAGACATGACCATCGTATAATGTCAGGATGCGTTTATATGATCCTCATTTGTGAAATTTGTAAAAAATGGCTTTATCATTGTATACGTTAATTTTGTTAATGAGAAGCATTTTTAATGAAGGCTGTTTAAAAGATTTTTACCAGTCCTAATGTCCTCAGTTTAGAGAAGATACAGTTTCTAAGTAAACCCTGTTGTCATCTACTTGTTAGCAAATGAAATAGTTTGCTTCAAAATGTACATGTTTTCAATCACCAAAGCTACAGAGAAACTAATTCATTCACCAATAATCCGGCTTTAACTGGTGGCAGGACACCTTAATACTTTCATCGTCAGAAAATTATACGTTTTCTAATTGGTGAAATTGTAAATTCTTAACCTCTCAAGTGATTCAGCTAATTCTGACCACTCGTTTCTCTTGTTTATTAGAGGCTTCAGGTGACCAAGGTTCCTTTGAAAAGTGCAACAAGTTTACTCAAGTCAACAATTTTTTTTTGTCTTTAACGACCCTATTATAATTACATATGCGAAATGCTTATCCACCTGGGCCCAGTTGTATAAAGGGCGGATAACTTACAGGTAGCTTTTCAAGTCAATCAGACACGCTATAAGAGAGAAGTTGCCCCATGTCCTCGTTAAACATGTCCATGATATCTGCTTCTCGAACCCAGAGATGTTCTTTAGTTCCAAGGAACATTTTACTGAATTTTCATTCATTTTAGATGCGTAAATTAATGTTTATGCGACTGACAAATCTATTGTCTCACTTCAAAGGTAGTTGCGTCACGTTACGTTTCGAGTCTTAGCGCATGAAAATAAGACAAAACATAGCAGAAAAGTGTGAAGGTCTTCACACGTTGAGACGTAAATTTGTAACTCGGAAGTGGGTGCGTTGCGGTACAAACTGCCATGCCACACCACGTAGAGTTTATTGGAAGCTTTAGAATCCTTTTCAAACATGGCCCATGCACGCACTTACGGTCCTATTGATAAAAAGTATCGAAGTGTGCCACGAAACATTGCTTTTTCAAACTCAACGCTATGTGATTTTACTGAACCTAATACAAATTCATGTTCCACTTCTCTTAATTAAAATGGCGGTGTTTTCAATTCACTCGGTATAAAAAAGGATTTGGAACTCACAAGAATTAGCTTTGTTGCAGAAGTTCAGAGATACCGAAATATATGGATCAATTTCCCTTTATAGTCAGAAACCGTGGTTTGTGTAATCGCATGAATGTTGATTAGTCTATCGACTTCAATAACCGTCAAACTCATTATGAAAAGGAAACTATTTGGAGTTAATCTCCGTGGCTTTAGGCCAATAGACTTATGACTTTGTCTACATTACAAGTGCGAAATGAAACTTAACTTGCTATGAATTTAACGATTTTTTTGGCGCTCTTTGCCGGAAGCACTTTCGTCGAATTGTATCTCAGAGTTAGTCTGTTTCTCATTTTCATTTGAGGGAAATAAGATGACTTTGGGATGGGATGGTTGAAAATGGAGAAGAGTCACGAGGGTGATAAATGACAAACCTCGAAACTTATAAATATACAGAAGGAAACGAAGCCTAGGCGAGAAATATGTGCAACTAAGCCGAATTTTAAAAGTTATTAACTGGTGAGTTTCATTCGCTGAAAAAAATCGGTTTTGCTTGCCGCAAAATCAGAATCGAGCGTGTATACACTTTGTAGCACTTAAACCTAGAGGAAATTTGCCCTGGGATTCACTAAATGTGATTATTAAGCGAGGAAAATGGGAATATTTTAAATATTTTGTTTCACGACTCGTTTAACGATACAAGTGTTGAATTTGTTTTGATTATATCGATAAATACTAGTTGCTAATAGCCATAGGTTTTTGTCGAAAAAAAATATTCTCAGTTAAAATGAGAGGAATACTGAATGTTTTTTTTTTAACCAAAACTATTTACCTAGTTTTGATGAGATCATTAAGACTAGAGAGCAGAAAATGGAAAGTTTAAGTCGCGTTCGCTGAATCGAGCGCGTCGCGATCCTAGAAGTTACAATATATCCATTTCACCGTTGCATTTTTCCAGTCGTCAATTTAAACCGAAAACTCAATTTTATTGAAGCCTTTTTCCATGGTCAATTCGAAGTAGGTAAATAATTGTAGTGTGGTTGTTGTCGCGCTTGTGAGATAAGTTTAAATAGAGAGAATTGGAGGAAATCACCTTTGACCAAGCATTTGATAAAATTAGGCGTTGGCATGGAAACAGCAGTGGAAACATTGTTCGTAATAGCAAGGCAAACAATAGGAGTAAAATATGTGAACGGAAGAGAAAATGCAAAATAAGCTAAAGCAAAACACACCTGCTCATATAGAGCTGAAACAAGAGATGGAATTATATGTTACGCCTTGGTTCTCGTGTTTACTTAGTTCTAAACGATAGCTATAATTTTATCGCGGTAACCCGCTAAAATGGCGGCGCTGAATGCAGCGATCAGACAGAAGCGATTCACACAAGTGAAGTTGCTGCTTGATATCGGGGTTGATGTTAACCAGCAGGATTCTGAAATGAGGCGGACGGCTCTAATGCAACTTTGCTTTCTCGACGATGAGAGCAAAGCGGCCAAATATGTCCGAGTATTACTTGAAAGAGGAGCGAAAGTCGGTTTGAAAGACAAAGATGGACTCACCGCTCTGTCGCACGCGTGTAAACTCGGACTGGAGCAATTAGTTTCGATTATGCTTGAGGAAGCAAGTGATTTTGATCTCAATTCGCAAGATAAGCTCGGAAATACAGCACTCCATCATGCCGCGTTGTCAGGCAATTTCGTGGTCTTAAATCTTCTGCTAAACAAATTAAAACGATTTAAAATGAACGTCGACAAGTTGAACAAAAGAGGAGAAACCCCCTTGATTGTCGCGTCTAAGTCAGGAAATTTCTTTTGCGCACGAATTCTCGTATCAGAGGGTAAAGCTTCCAAAGGAGCGCGCGATTACATCGAATTTAAAACTGCTGAGGAATGGGGAAGGACGAAAGAAAGTCTCCGCTCCGCATCCAAATCGCCGCTTTTCCGAGTTATGCAGCTTCCGCCTCGAATGTCTTTAGATTCTCAGAGCCGAGGATCAAAGGATGATGTTCATTTACCAAAACAGAAAGATAATAAGAGGCCGAACACCGCACCAGGGCACCTCTTAAGCCAACCAAGTGAGAGAACTCACAGGGAAAACCTTCGAGATCTCTTCCGCGTATACGAAGAACACGTCTCCGGCGCTTTTCGAATCGGAGTTAAGCCCAGACCTGTTATTGTGACCACAGAATCAGTTTGCAGCATTAACGACGGTACTAGTCAAGATGATGATGATATTTGCGAGCTACCTTATCCCCCGGTATCGCCTATTTCTTTTCAACCCGTCGGTCGACGCTTTAGCATCAGCAAAGCAGGCAAACTAGCTCTCAATACAAACACCGTTCTAAGAAGGGCTTCCCTGGCAACGGTGTCAACAACTGGCAGCCCGAGTAAACCGTTACAACGGCGAGGATCCCAATCGTCTGGCCCAAATAATGGTAGAAGGCTTTCTCAATCAATGCCTCTGTCGCCGAGAGTCAGAAGAGGCTCGATGAACGTGATGAGTAAGATCACGAAAGTGCCCTCACTGAATGTAAACAAAGAAAAGAGCGAAACGAAAAACACTTTGGCTCCTACTGATTCTAGCTCTACACCTTCGAGACCATCCATCTCTGTTAACTCAGACAAACTGTTTGCCAAGCTTCAAACTTTAGCCGAAGAAAGTGACTCTGAAGGAGAGGAAAACGGTGGCGAGATTTTACATAGAAGTTCACCAGCAAACCTTTTTTCACAAATGTGACTGCATTCTTGCCAGGCGGATAGAAATTAAAAAAATAACTGTAAATTAATGAAATCAAGTTACAGCCAAACAAGGCTAACAAACGAAAAATGTATGAAGTGCGAGATTATTTGTTTCAGAAGAGAATTCATCTCAAAAAAAGGAGAACAAATTATGTTGTTCGCCGACTGATATTAAAAGTGACAAGTATTGTTTGATTAGGGAAGATTAAATTTGTATTGCTTTTCTTCGTATTTTAACCATTCAAATACAATGCTGCAGTCGTTAGAAGAAATTTATTGAAAATAGCCAAACAATTTTTCAAATATAAGTGATTCTAAACTATGAGCGGTCCATCCAAGAAAGAAAAAAAACAAGAAAACAAGAATATTGATTTCAGCGCTGGGCATGGAACTCAGGAAGTGAATCGCACCACTCTTAGAATTCCGCATGAGGCGCTAACATTAATATATTTTTTTTCTTTTTGCGCTGATGTTTTTTCATTTGCTTGACAGACATCGCCGAAAAGGGGGAAATTCTTGTAGTGTCAAGTGTTTCGTCTCGAAATGACAAAGGCCCGGTTTGCGCATTTCCCTTTAAATTGTGTTTCTGAAACAATACGTTGTGCTAGGTATATGAAAAGCACCTCCATTTTTTTCAGAAATAGAGACAGAAACACATCCACGGAGACACAGTAATACAGTCTTGGGATGGATGCCTAAAAAATTAAAGTTTTTTACGGGGATGCTCAGCATCAAGGTTTTTAGCCAGGCTTTATTTTGTCTTCAGTTTGAGTACGATTAGATGAAACAGGCTACAGATACCACATTACAAATAGTTAATGATAGTTTTTCTTGCCCTTTTCTTTGCCTAAAATCGTTAGGAAAAGGAGTCTTCACTTTTGTGAGGAGTATAATCCCGTATAACATATATCTATTTCTACTATCAAAAATGTTGCTTTCTGATTGGCTGCGCTACTCGCTATTTACTCAGTGATAGATAATGAGTTAAATAAGTAGACAATATTCTGCAAAAACATAACTTGAGCCTGTGTCTTGTTGATAAGTTTTGAACGATTAGTAGATTTACACTACCACCCGATAGAAGTTTAAAGTTAATAAATCTAACTATAAAGCAGTCTGAAATAGGAAAAAAACTCCTTTCCCATGCCCTAAGGGTACAAGTCTAATACTAAAGCACTATTTCTGACATGTCCATGTTTCCCAGGCTCCGCGTGTATTGTCGTGTTTGCACCTGATACTATAAGGGCAGTGTCGACACAGACTTGAACATTTTCTGTCGTCCACTGAGTATTTCTTACCACTGCTACTTTTAAATATCAATTTACATCTGGGCTGATACTTCTTGTGGCAGCGACACTGAAATTTAACAGCAGAACAACGGTGTCAGGAGGGTCTGGATGGGATTGACCTTCAGCCGTAAAGTGGCAAAAAAAATTAGTCGTTAGCTGTAAACATTGACAAATTTTAATCGTTAGTTTTGAAAAAAAAGTTAGCTGTGAAAATTTTTCTTCTAATCGCAACGGAAAGAAATGAACCGCTAGCCGTAAAATGGTCGAAATTCTGTCCGTGAGCAGTAAAAACCATCACCCTATCGACATACTCTGTCAGATTGATTCATTGAAAAACCCATAACATTCTCAAAGTGAAATTAAACTCTTTCAATCTCATGGAACAAAATTACTGTTGGATCTTGGAGAGATCACCTAGAATATGTTCCTCCTCCCCAACCTCCTCGCCTCCCCCTCGCCCAATACGCCACCCACGCAAGCCTCTGTAAGCCTCGATCTCATGTTCTCTACGCAGACCCTTTTAACCGAGTATATCTTTTTGAAGTTTCTTTATGACGCAGAATCATCACTCATCAACAAAGAAATTTAACCAAACATTTCCTTAAAGATGACTTTATGAATAAAATCTTATACATCCAATGTTGTTCCTTTTTCAGGCTTAAAAAGAAGTGAAGACAGACAGTTCTTAGCTTGTTTTCGAATCTTAATTCAAAAAGGACACAAACTCTCTTTTTTAAAAAAGAACCACAGTCTGATTCTTAGCTGCATTTTTCATCGTTTTTGCATGTTATGATATAACGGCAAGCGTCATCATTGTTTTCTGGAATTTTAGACCAAATTCCAGTCAGAAGAAGTGTCACTTTTCTCGCCTTCTTCCAATTTAGTTTAATCATGAAAAAACGTGATAATATGGTTGTTTCTTCTCCCAATTTGAAAAATTTGTTAGACTCCATCGAGAAAAGCAATCCAATACGTATCCCATTTTTTTCCCTCCTATTTAAGAGGCTACAACCAGCTTATGATATACAGCCGGTCGATAAATGAAAGTAGTTTCAAAAATATCTTATGATGTGATCATTTACACTGTGTTGTGAAACACGATATGTTGTAGTGCGCTTTGCGTATGTTTAGCACAGCTACGTTTGATTCAAAATCGGATGAAAAGCAATCAACTGTGAAACATCAAACAAGTGAAACACACTTCCAGAGAAATTTGGGTGAAAACGAAGACCAGTACGCCATGCAGAGCTAATAATAAACAGCAACAACAGGGAGATTTGCTTATTAAATCAGTGACCTGGGAAAACGGCCCTGGAGGTGTCTCTCACGCTTGATCTCCTACGTTAAAATTTTAGATTTTGTCTTAAGTGGTTTTTAAAGATAATCTGACAATACTTTCGTGGTTGGTTTCAATTTATTACAAAAATTAAGGTAAACGTGATTCATCTTTGTTACTCACCACCGGGCGACTCGTTCTTCTCCTCCGCCAACTAAAACTCAACGAGATTTGCAGTGAAAGAATCAAAAACATCACCAGGAACCACTTCCATGCACAAACCATAGTGGGATATTCGTACCTGTTCAGGATTAAAATATTGTTGATTAGTTATGAGGTATACAAATCTGGATCTTTGAAATCAGTTTCCTATCAGGAAGCATAGAGAAGAAATCCATCAAGCTAGATGTACTTGCCTGTTTTGAAAAATGAAAGGAAAATCCAGGTTATACAACCAATTTCAAGTTTCTTTGAAATGCACCGACCAATACGTTGCTCAAGTAGTTAATTAATACTGTAATATGAGAAAACAAAAATACTCAAGGTCGAAACTTGTATTTTTTTGTAGCTATGAAATAACTTGGAAAATCGACAATTATTACCAGAGAGTCATGGCTGAATCATATCCTTTTCGGACAAACAAAACACTAACCAAAGAAATAGCTACTTTTATGGCCGAAATAACCTAGTAGATGAGTGTAACCTTGGCTTCGAAATGTATTTCACAAGAATGATCTTCAACTTTACCTAAAAAAGTACATTTGTGACGTCATTACAGTTACTTGCACTGATTATAAAAGAGATTTTTAATTTCGTTTGTGTAATTTTCTAATAGAACTTCAATAGGTTTTCTTTGTGTGAAATCGGTATTATTTTGACTCTGTTATTGCGAGTTTTTTTTGCCGCTAATACACGCGCACGTACAGTGATTTCTATCGTCATGACCTGTTAATATTTCATTCCTAACAAATAACAAGACTTACCTGTTCTGCGAAAGGGCATGATCGTTTTGGCTAACAGGCTCAATTAGTTTTCGTAATTGCGTTTTGTCTGAGCCAATAGCAATAAGAACTGTTTTATAATTTTTTGTTACAAGTAATTGCCTCTACGTGAAAACAAAATCTTTTCTAGCCTCTCCCCTCCCCCGTTCCCCTCTCCCCTCCCCCTTTCCCCTCCCCCCTCCCAATTGTGGACATTATATCTCCCAGTGCCACACGCGCCGTGATTGGTTCATTGAGCGGGCCGCTCAGCAAAGTGAGTTTTCCTTTTTTCGACGGGCCAAATTTAAATTTAAAATATCTTGGTTTCTGCAAATTGGTATGTTAATGTTGCCAACGACTGACTAAAAATTCGAATTGGTTGGTTCGCTTTCGATGTTTGTCAGCCATTTCAAGCCATTCTGCGAGGCTTTAAATCAAAACTTGCCAACCTAAGGATCTCTCATGCTACACGTTTCGCCTATAAATCTGGCTTCCAATACTGCTAAGAATTTATTATCATGTAAAATCGATAAATTCATTGATACGTTGAGTACAACTAGTCTTAGTGAGAGAAACTTCTTGAAAAGCCATGCACTTATTGTTTCACTGTTTCTGATCGTTACAGTTGATTTCATCGCACGTACTTTATACACGATATTGTGTAGGAGACAAAGTTATCAAAATTATGAACAACCTATTATTCATTTACCAAATCTACCTCCAATCTACCATCAATATACATTTCTTGTTGGTCTTCAATTTAACAGAACCGCAAAGACATTGTGCAAAAGTGGCAACATAAAACATATAATGTGTGGGTATGTTGTAATGTGTCACTACTTGTCCAAATAGCTGCGATTGTGACGGAAAACAATAACCCTCAACTGCCCAATATCAATATTCATATTCTCCGTACTTTCATCTTTACATTTCATGTTACTAATAAAGAGAATTTGTTTGACAATCAGGAGTTTCTTCGATTGGCTATTATTTCCTACATTCTCATGACCTTTACATTTGATTCAAGTGTGACAGTGTAAGGAGAAATTAGAAGCCAATCACTCTTTGGGGTTGAGGGGTTGATGTCCACATTTGAGGAGAGAGAGTCAGAGAATGAACGCCAAATTGCATACTTGCAACGAGTACAGTCTACGTCAAAAAGGTATCATCTTGTAGTCACATTCACGTACAGTTTTAAATGCGTACTTTATTACTAGCGATTCACTAAAACAAACATTTATGACAAATGCCGAATTACTAAATACGAACTCGAGAGACCAAAAAAAATAAAAAAAACAAACAAAATGTACAAATGCGATAGAAATAAGCGAAAATACACAAGAAAAAAAATAGAATACTTACAAAATCTGTGCGGAAACTCAGGAAAAACACAAAACGCGAAGGTGCAAGACAGGAATGCTAACTTTTATACTAATTTAAACCAGAAGAAAATACAGCAAATGAACTTACGTAACTAACAATAAACGACTACGTAACACGACGCCGACAACAAAAAACTAAGAATACTTTGAACAACAGCAATAAAACCAAACTAAACGTGATGAAATAACTAGAATAATCAGACAATAAAGAATTTAGAAAAAAATCGCGGAAGAATTCAATTCTTGTGGCTACAATCTAGTTTTGGCCATTCTTTTTTTTTATTTTATTTTTAGGCTTATTTAAAACCTAAGACGAGAATTGTCGAAAAACGCAATCATTTGTTACTATGTTGTGATATTAATCATTTTCTTTATTCCTGTAAAACATTACGTGCATCATCAAGGGCATCATCCCTAAAATGGAACTACTCAGTGCCGACATCAAAATATCAACTTACAGATAGTGGATAACGTAATATGAGACTGAGAAAACAGGAAAAACTATTTGAACCATCTTCATTGCCAACTTTCTCTACGTCTCATCTACCCAGATTATACCATACAAGTCTTGTTTGATGTTTTTAAAAGTGATGTTTAGGCTTATACCCCTCGAATAATTTGTGTACGGTATTTATAGATAGCTTATTAACTGGGTATCGATCATTTTTTCGGTGAATTTAAGAGGTGGTCGGCATAAAATCAGTAGGAAGGATAATTCAAATGTGTGGTAGCCTGAGATAAATTACCTAGCTCAGTATTTCTATTACTTTACGACATAATCCATAAGCGAAGAAAGACTACTAAGGCCCTTTGAAGAAGAAGAAAAATGACAGCTAACTAGCGATTGCGCTCTGAGCTTTTATGTGCAAGATCAGAGAATGAATTCTTCGAAACGATAAAATAATTCATACCTGAGCACTGTGGTTAATTAACTTGGCCAAAAAGAGGTCAAGCTTTTGAACAGCTTCTGAACAGCGTAGTCTTCAAGGACTTGAAAGTTACCGAGCAAACTATCGATATCTTCTACGCGTATACAAGCCAGCGTTACCTTCCTTAACTAAGCGCGGAGTCATTTAGATTTAATTACAATCTCAGGTTGAGCATCATTCGTCAAAAAAAGTCCCTGTAAACCTATAAGGAGCTTAACCACCCACAATTAACCCTCTTTGTTCCGAAACATTTTAGGAGTGGCGATCAATATAACTTTGTGGGTTTCTTTTTTTGTTACACAGTTGCCACAATTGACGTCACTCTTAAACCACACCTACTGAGTACCTGTAATGCCATCATGTTCGCCCAATATAATATCAGCCAACGTTAGTGTAGAATGGTCTATTCATCATCTTTTATCATAGTTTTTTCAGTTTATCACTGGTTTCAGTGTTCTGTTGTCGCAAAATGACACAATTTAAAACAATTCAAAACCAAATGCTATGTAGGATATATCAACTGAAAGGAAACCAGGAACTTTATCGTCTTGTTACGAGCTGGAGGAAACCACACTTTATTTTCGTTACCTTTTTATACATTTTTTCTCTCTTGTTACTGACAAGGAGTGAAACAAACCGAATGAGAAAAGTTTTCAAGCAACGGTTGTTCTCCTAGTTTTGCTAACGTTAAGTCCGACTATCTTAGAAAGAACAAGCATTAGACCATAAGGCCTACGTCACAAAATTTAGCGACAATTCTAGGAAAAAAAAACAAAAAAGAAAAAAAAAATCAACCTTTCGTTTTCTTCCTGTGTGTGAACATCTGAACGTGTGAAGCTTAATTCCTTACGGGACTCAATTTATTTTCCTTGCCCTACTCTCGTAACATGACGAAAATAGCCTCTTTGTTTCCTGATCGAGCCAAAAAAATTATCATCTCTCTCGTTATAGGAATTTCTTGGCGTTTGGTCGCATAACGTGGACCAGTAAAGCGTCTGAACTTTAAAACAATACCATTCTAATGAGAATTTCCAAATTGTACATAGAGACTGTACCCCAGGGTGGTTCCGGTTTGAGAAAAAAGAATAATTTCTGACCTCATTTGCCTTCTTCCCTCACCCGTCGAAAACCGAGAGGCCTTGAAGACGAGGTTGTCTTTGTATAATCGGTTTTCTGCGTATGCTTAGCCATGGACTATTGAAAAACAAAAAAGATGTCCCAAAAGATTCCCAAATTTTTATTTTCCTAACTAGATATTACGAAAGTTAAAACTGAACTTCAGCTATACACCAACATGTTGGTTTTTGTCGACTAAACCTATTCCTACATGAATTTTTTTGGAGAGATTTAGCTTGCGAGCAAGCCTTCATTTATGGCGCTTAAACACGAGCGTTTCTTCGCCCGCGGGAAAGTATAAGACCTTGAGGAACACGAGCCCGTGAGAGGTCTGCAAAGGGGTCCAGCACTCATTATTAGTGCCAGACCCCCAGTAAACCTATCTCCAACTCGTCTCCATTCTTCCCGCGGGAGAAGAAACGCGCATCCGGCAGCTCTAATAATAGGAGTCTGCTCAGGGGCTAATGAAATCGAATTTTTAAAAACCGAAAAATTGACATTGAAAAAATTTCGTTACACAGTTAGAAACACTTGGTTGAGGAACAAACGACAATCAAGTAGTGTTGACGTCTATAGAATGACTGACAATGATACCACTCGAAAGCTCTTTCTTGTGCAGTTAAAACTTAGCTAACGTTTCTCGTGGGAAACGCACTCTAGTAAATGTGTTTTTGCACACAGAGACAGCAACAGAACGTGTAAAACGCCGGACAGAATGACAAATAACATTTACACTGCAAAATTTGCATGAGTCAGAATGCTGGCATACATCTATAGACGTATGTCTTATGATAATCATTGAATTCAGTATACAGGCAGTGACAGTGCAGTCCACAATCACAGTCAATATAACTTATGTCAAATCTTCCGTTCTTCTCAATCATGCGACAGATTTTCGCATCACAAACCTCAGAACACTGTGGGAGTTAAATGAAAAGAAAGGTTATGTTAGTAACATTGCTAGAACGAATGTCATGCTGATGTTCATCAGACTTAATGTGTTCCCTTTTAAACTGTTCAATGGAGTTAATCTTCACGGGTATAAATACATTTTGGGCGGGGGTAAAATGAAGCTTAAGGAAAGATCCAAACCATATTTATACCCATGGAAAAAAATTATCATTATTATCATCACTTTGGATGTCATGGAGAAAATAACAACTCTAAAAAATTAAAAAAGAACAGAAAAACAAGTCTGAACGATCACGCACGCGAGCGAGCATTTTAGTTCGTAAAATGCGCCGCAGTGCCCGATAGAGAGATAATAATAAAGAGATAAAAAACGCGCCGAGAGCATTGTTGAGTTATATAAGCACTTCGGAATTTTTAAGAACACTCGAGTGTTCCTAAAAATTCCCAAGTGCTTATATAACTCAACAATGCTCGAGGAACAAGTTCTCTTATTTCTTTTATAAAATGTATCGTGAATTGCGCACGCTCGTACCGATGACGTAGGCTGTGTGCATTATATCTCAAAAGTGCACTCGTGTGACGCAATGCGCATACTTTATGGAAATATCATGAACTCTATCTGATCAATCACGGCGCGCGCATTTCTCTGAACATTTTATAATTTACTTAAGTTTTATCCAAAATATTTGTTAAACATTTGTGCGTCTTGAGTAATCGAACTGTTCTTAATTTTTCCAGGCTGGAAAATATGTTAATCTTTTCAATCTCTAGTCATTTTTGTTCTACCTTTTTGTGTCGTTACTCGGGGCTGGAAGAGGAATCATGAGTCATGAATCATAGCGGTTGATTAAGAAAGAGTTGTAAATTTGCGTGTTAATAACTATGGAATCACATAAATTACCAGACGTGAAAAAAAAAAATTGTCATGAAATCATGAGTAATTGGACAAAAAGAAAGCACGAATCACAAATCACGAATCACGAATTTCGAAGGTCAAATGATACCGCTTTCACCTCCAATTCTCACCTTCCCGTTTTTTGTCTACCCTAAAACTGAAGGACGTAGAAAGTTAATGGTATCTGTTTGAATGGGCTATGGTTAATTCACCACCACTGAGAGTCAAATCGCCACCGGTGGCGATTTCACTCTAGCATTACGTTTAGCCTTTCTTATGAAACTTCATAACACTACATCAAATGAAAGCCAAATTGCAAGAGGATATTGCGAAATTAGAAGCGCGAACAAATATAACGAAAAGAACTCAGAATATATGCGTAGCGTCTCAATTATGGAACTTTAGCCGTTTAATTAAATAAAGCATTTTGATATCACGAAGATTGATCAGTCTACGTGCAAGGAAACCAGATAAAACTTACATAAGATGAAAACTAAAATGTAAACATGTAAGATGTAAACACGTTCCTACAGTGAAGGGCAAAAATGAACCACTGTACAATCCATCATTATCTGAATTGAGAAAACATGTCACTGCATAATTTCTTAGAAGATATGTCAAAGACTTGGGCTTCGTGCTTCACCATGGGTTCCAAACACCTAACACCGTCTGTTTCTTGGTGTCTGGAATCAGTGATGATTACTTCTCGATTTGTGGGCTTTGCAAGACACAGTTTTTATAAGACAGTAAAGTTAATAAACCTCGAAAGAAAGTATTTTGAAGTGAATTCGAAGCACCTTTCGGTCAATTTGAGCGCTTGTTAACTCATCGATCGCCCCCACAGAATTAGAGAAATTTAACGGCCAAAATTTCGTTCGACGTTTCGGGAAATACTTATAGGGGTGTGCTCCTTTATCAAAAAGTCTTAAAAAGTTTTTAGAAATCTAGAGAAAGACGATAATATTTCGTTCTGCAAAGATATCGATCGAATAATCAAACGAATGCGGCCGTCGGAGGGTACATCGCTGATATAGGATTTATTGTTCTAATAAATTCAAAGTGATCCGTGTGCAGCAACTCCTAAAGGACTCCAAGCCGCTTTCTACAAAATTTCGCTGTGCTTGCGCGCACTCTTAACTTCGCATCATCAAACCAAAAAAATGAATAAACTTCAAGATCTAGGCTTTCATATGATACAAGTTTCATTAGATTTGATTACGAATTGTGTTCATAAAAACGAAACTCGATCGTGTTAAAGGTCACGTCGACATTACTTGTGCTTAAGGTGATTCCTCAGAAAAAAAAGTTATCGAACAATTTTTTTTAAACTTTCGCAATGTACCACTATTTCTTAGCCTTTGATGTACTTTTCATACGATTTCATAAACATCGGCGAAAATCACTCGGATCAATATCAGTACCCCTTCCCTAACCCAACAACAGTCTATTGATAACTCAGTGGTGGCGAATTGACCGGATTCCGTCTAAAGTTCTTACCCATGCATCATCTTGATAAACTGAAGACCAGTGAAATACTTTTTCCTTGAGATTTTTCGGTGCACGTTTGAAGAAATACGGCGACAGTCCTCGGATTTCACCCGCTTCCAAGTGGGCCAGCAAAACTAGTAATAGACACTGGAATATTTTGCGAAACATCCTTAAAAGGAAAAACAACAATCAGTGATTTCGTATTATTTATCGATAAAAGGTAAAAAAAAAACCAAACAAACAAACAAAAAGAATTTTAAACCAAACTTGCCGACCTAAGAACTTGCGAAACTCAAAATTTCTGGTTAGGAGGATTATGACATCAATAGCGTGCGGTAGACATTTCCAGACAATGGGGGCATGAACAAGGCGTGGTAGACTTTCCAGACTTTCAAGAACAATGTAATTGCTCGATTTCTTAATTGAGGATAAACTTAAATTTGATATCCAAATTGGTTTACTCAAACGAATGCAAAAATTACCTCCCTTTTAAAGGCCTGCATGACCTTTTAAACTTGAGGTGTACCTTTTAAAAATCTCAAAGGTTCCATAAAACTGGGCTTGCTAAGGTTGATTCGACCAGTTATAGACTGAAGTTCTAAAATCCTGGTTAAGCCACTGGGCCTTCTAATTTGTTAGGAGGTCTCGCCCGGCTGTAGATGCTTCAAATCAAGTTTTCTAGTCTTACCAAATCCGGTCTGGCTTTCTGTCCACGACGATTCGTTTCTTTCTTTGCAGAGCTAACAACTCGGAAAATGCGAGCTAGATTGTGATGCGCAGACGGCTTAAAACGAAGCTTGTCTCCGAGCCCACGAGCTATGGAAAAACCTTTTACGCCTTTTAGGCGCCGAAAAATTATAACAATTCAACGAACCAAGCAATCCGCTCTATGAAAGTTTTAATAATGGTCACTTATTCCTGACGAAGATAAGGAAATATTGACGTATACAACCAAATAAAAAAAGATGTGTTATAAAAGTAATCAGCACTCTACTGACGTACTACCAACAAGTTACCGACGCGCTACGGGCGGTGACCGACACGTTGGTAGACAGTTCGCGCGAACATTCGACCAACTCTCACTCGACGCCTTGGCCGATGCGGCGGTTATCACGGAAACTTTAGCATTCCGTAATGTTTGTGGAATCAAAGATGAGCCCGGAGTAAGTGCGCATGCTCTAGACTTATGGCGCTGACGAATTTAAAAACTTTACGGGAAAGGAATACGAAGTTTTCTCGTACTACAAGTGAATTCACTCCTTTACATGCACGAGTTGTCCTCCAAGTAGACATGAGCTTAATCCAAATGAAAATATTGATTATTTATCTTCGTTGGACAAAAAGAAACGTGTAATCTGACTAAAAAAACAGTTTAGTCTCGACTTAAGTGATAAGTCGCGTTTCGTTTTCTCCAAAGACATTTTTCATTTTTCAGACATTTGTCGCATTTCATAGAGAGGCACTAGCGCGTCTGAAAGGCTGAAGTATTTTTTTATTTTCTACGGGCAGCCAAAATCATTTGATAAAATGGAAAAAGGCTTGAAATTCATGAAAAGTCGTATTGCTATTAATTAACTCTCCTTTGCCTCACGAGCCAGATATTTTAAAATTGTGTTGGTTTTTCAGGCCAAATAATTGTCACGAAAGTTTGTTAACATCGTTATTACAAACGTTCTATTGACAATATGAAAGATTAGAGAGATTTATTAATTGCTTTAAATTAACTTTTTTCCATTGAACAAATGAAAATAATTGCCGCGTTTGCTGCGGTTTGTGGTAAGAGCCATAGTGACTTTGGTGTCATATCTTCTGTTCCAAACGTGCAATAAGTATTATAATTTGCTTTTGTGATAAGCCCCAAAGGTGGCCGAATAAAGACATAAATAGCAACATCATTATCTTCCAAGTGTTTTGAATTTATGCGATGTCTTTGTTTGTTATGATTCTTCGGAGGAAGACGCTGAAAAAATCGCTTCCTAGGAATATAACTTGGAGGCGAAACAGCCAAGACTGGAGTAAGTTTGGCTCTTCAGGAGTTGCTAGCCGCCCAGATAGCTAACAGTCCAAAACCCACATTCAAGTGAGGGTAATAACGAAACTCATTGACCGTGAAATCTAAAGAATAACAATGCATTCACGGTTGTTTGCTTTTATTACAGGACCAGAGATAAATATAATTCATTTTCCATGCAGTTTTCAAATTTAGAAAAGACGTTGTAATCAGACTTTAGACCAAAGGTGCATTTTGACTATAAACGATTCGATATCGCGGATAAAGTTAGCGCGCCAAAAATGTTTAACTGTCAGATCCCTTAGAATTTGCTTCTGGCAAAAACTTCCCGTTTCATTCTTCAGCTTTACCCTTGAAAAACTCTGCCCTCGAAAATTTACATTACACGATAACCTTAAAATTCTGGGGCCAGTAATAATTAGATTTACCTTACATGCAATTGTCCCGTAGCGAAGGCCTCTAACTCTCTATTCTTTGTGATGCAGCTTGCGTCCGTTCGTCTGCTAATCTGAATTATTGAATTTCCCTCGCTCTCTATTCTCCCAGCAGGCAAGCATCGTGATTGGTAGAACTGCACGGTAACGAAAGATCTTTCGATATTGACCTCTCAGAATCTGTTGTAATAAATAGCAAATTTACAATTTTATCATACCTCCCCGAACAGCTCCCCACTAACTTATTCGCGCTATGTCGGTAGCATGGTAATTTAGCTAAGTTAAGTTAATCTACCAGCGGCCAATAGTTCTTGTTAAAGAAACTCCAGTTCTCGATACTATCCGTATTTTCGACGTTTTTGCATAATTCTGTGATATTCTTTCAGGTCAACCAGGATTCAAGTATCTGTTACAGAGTAAAATAGCGCTGGTTACGGGAGACAATTGATTTTTTCACCACTGCACTTGAAACAAGGTAGAAATTTGCACGGATTGGTCCAACTATATTTAGCGACAATTTCTTCGGACAAGTTAATGTGCACTGCACGTACGAAGATAAGAAAGTTTTTAAAACACGTACGAAATGGAAATTAGACATTCGTATAACGAACCAAAATCCTTGATGCTATTTTGATTTGCTTTTAATGACGAAAAACAGGAAATTCTTAGAAAAATAAAGACGATTAGTGAAACACGTTTCCCTGTTGTGTGATCATGAAATACTTAATTTATCCTTTATCTGTGACATGATGAAATAAAAGCCTGCATTTCTGAGACAGAAAACTTTGCGGAAATTCTATTAGAATTTTCATCTAAAATTCATTAGCTAATACAAATACCACATTTTCCGCCGTGGTTACTATGCATGCATACAAAGTCGATTTCTTTGTGCCTGACAAAATGCCAGAATGAGTTGGCGATCATGGGTTTCACTCTTGTACAAATATTTTCACAGTAAATTATCCTCAATTCTTTCTATTTTGCCAAATTATCACATCTTCATCGTGATGACAAAAGTTTCTTGAGAATGTTCTTGACGCATTTCTACCACAGTTAAGTTGTTTCTACGCGCGGTGCAATCAGTTTATTTTTGCCATTTGTAATCGTGTCTTCAGCCGTCTTCCGCAATCGCGCGATGTGAAATTTAGTTGGGTGGGAGAAGAGATAAAATTTGATTTAGGATTACAGAAATAACTCAGTTATCTTTCGTAATCAACAATTATGCTTGATGGCCGTTTTTTCCGCTTTCTAATGTTCACATTCTGATCAATCCATTGATCCATGATCAACAGAACAAGCCAAGGGTGATGTAGAAATCTTATCGTTTTCCGACTTGGGATTCTGAAAATTCCAGGCTCCAAAACAGATACTCGTTTGGCACAGAAATCTTGAGAAAAATAGATTTTCAATGCCTTTCGGCTCCTATCTTCAGTTAGCGTTTGACGGTCAACTGTTGAACAAGATTCGTAGTCTGAAGTAGCTTATTACAGGATGGCATCAGTGACGACTCTTTTAACAAACTTCAAACGCGCACGAGCAGGCATGGGTGCCGATTACAGGACGCAATCAACAAACTATTGAGTATAAACTAATAAGCTAATTCACTCCCAAAGAAAAGAGTAAAAAAAATCCGAATATCAAGAGTATTTGAACATTTTAATTTTTTCCTGGTACTTCTCTTTTCCATGTCTCGTCTCTCTCCTTTTTTTGTTTTGATAAGTGGAAAGTCTAGTCTTCTAAAGTTAATGCAAAAGTATATTTTAAATTAAAATCATTAAAACAAAAACGAACCGAGAGATATATTCAAAAGATCTTGGTTTTCCTCATATTAACATTGTCTCTATCCTTCCAGTGCTGTGTTCTCAATGTCACTTTCATGAGTTTTCACTTAAGCACTTTTTCAAACCATTATTTAAAACGGGAATTAATTTTATTCAATGTTGAATCGGTTTAGAAGGAACCCGAAATTTCTAGCCTTTTAGTCTTTGTGTAGCGTTAATTCATTGAGATTTCAATTCATCAAGGATTGATTGTACAAGTTAACACAAAAATTCCCCCCCTTCCATGATCCAGAACGCATCACTGCTACAGGAAAAACTCTAAGCGCTCCTTAGAGGTTCTAGAGCTGAACTGACCTCAGAATTGACTCTTTACTGATCAACGGATAATTAATCAAACTAAATTTTTGTTTCAGGTTTGCAAGGGAGCGCCATGTTTCCCAGTTTACACCGGTAGTGAGGTCGAATAGGTGGTCTGATGGACTGGCACTAAACGTAGAGTGAAAACTATGGAATTTAAGCTAACAACGCTTAAAATGATGATGCTCTCCTACGAGAGGTCTCGACCACACTACTTTCATGAGCAAAAAATTAGCACCTTATAATTAATCATAAACTTAATATGTGTAACCTCTACTAAATCAAATCCCCGCAATATCGCAAACTGTGTCAGGGCATTTATTCCATGATCCTATTGATCCTTTGACCCCTTAGAGTGACTAGCATCTAATTTCTCCTTACAATATCACCTCTGAATAAAACATTACGGTCAAGAGAATATAGGAAATGATCACTAACCTTGAGAGCTATTGATTGTTAAACAAATTCTCCTTGTCAACACCTTAGGAAATGTATAGAAAACAGAACGGAGAATATGCATACTGATCATGTCAGGGTGTAAAGGATTACTGGCTTGGGATCCACAAGGTTTCAATACCGTATTTTTAGTTTATCAAAACCAGCGAACACCGCATGAGGGGGTGAGGAATGACCCTTTTCGCTCTCCCTTTTTCAGAGGTGCGTTTTGTCGCACGCTCGCATTTCACTTCAGCGCGTCTTTCTGCAGTTGTGTAAAGCAGCCTACAAGATTAAAGTGAGAATGTTGTCTCTTCTTTAATTACGATTATCGAAAAACGGACTTCCTGAGGCTTTGATGAGAAGTTAATCAGATATTTTTTTGAACTTCTTAATGAGACTCGCGTCAACAAGATTGAAGTTATGTACTTTGTAACGACTACGCTCCCTGCACCAATTGGTTATAAATTGTGTTCTACTTTAGTACAGTTTTTACCCACATATTCGCGATCAGATTTACACACAGAAGACCCTGTTCAAGAGAGAATAGTGTCCGATGGACAGTTGATTCTTATCTCTTATGCTTAATGTTTTTCTCTCTGGAGAGGAAGCATTCGCATAATAAGGAAGACGGAAACAGTTTGAGAAAGATTTCCAATTTTGTACATCAGGAACCCATGACCCCAATAGAAGCATGCACTTTGGAAACCGCAACTTTGACCTCAGTTTTAGGAATTCAAGCTTCTTGACTGGCGGCCGAGCCTGAAGCTAAGCCCTTATTTGATTATTTACTGATAATTTTTTTGCTTTTTCTGTTTCTGTTAAAAGAATACAAATTTTTTATAATCCATTGTTCTGTTATAATCATTTTTGTTATTATCATCATTATTTATTTTCAAATAAGTAATGTATTATTAAAATGATTATTATTGTCATTGCACTTTTAAGACTTTTGGAAATTTTAGTTTTCTTTGCAATATCAGAGGATATCAAACACAGTTGGTTAAAATAGGAAAGATTGTCACAAAGCTAAATTCGTTCAACTGCCGGACTAGCAATTTATAAAATTTAGCAACGAGAATACTCAAGCAAATAAAATCTTGGCAGCGAAGGATTGAAAGTCTTTGCTCTTTTATCTAACGTAAACTTTCGAAACTAAAAAGGTCTTTTGATATTTTATGGTCACGCAACTCAGAAAAGAACTGTTGAAATAGACTCTATCAATTCTTATTTTCAAAATGAATTGATATCATGAAAATCTTTCAGTTTTAACTCTGAAGCTATCTTTCGGCGAAAGGTGGAATTGCATGAATGAACGAAAGGAAGTGTCTAAGAGTTAGTAATTTGTTATCTGTGGATTCCAACACAAACAAATGAGCGTTTACACAAGCAAAGCTAATATTAAGGCTCTTAAATCGGTCAATCATCCACATTTCATATTGGTTTATACGTCACTGATGCCGGTATCAATTACTGATTTCACAAAAAATCCATTGTAAATTCCTTCGTTGATATTTCCCCCACTGTAGAATTCAAGCTTCTCTATCGAACAGTCTCTCCCAATCTTTGTGCAGACGTGGAAAAATACTTCAACTAAACAATTCCTTAAGCAAAATATCTTAAATTAAACGGAGTAATGTCTAGTCTAGACGGGAAACACAGAGCTTTTTTTAAGGCGGAAATACCTATTAAATTATTAACGCTTCATACTCTTTGCGTTTGCACCAAACAAACATCGCCAATATAAAATCAATATCAACTCTGATATAGCACTCACCCAGACTCATAAAAGGAATCGTTAGAGTCAAAATCATTATTTAAAGTTTTACGCAAAACTAGACGGCTTAGGTAAGCTTACTCGGAGTTAAGCAGCTTAGGTACCATGGCTGTTAATTAGTTTAGTAGCCACATCACACCATGCGCGCCAAGGAAAATTCGACCAACGATTTTTCAAGATCGCTCATAGCAATCTTCAACAATCTTTGCCGTCCCTAAAGACTTGACTCCTTTTGTCAATTTTGTCTCTATTGTATTTGTCAACCATCACAAATGATGGTTCTCTTTTTCATTAAAGCTGTTTCCTTGTAAAAAAAAAAAACAAAAACATGAATAAATCATGACGACAATAATAATTCAAAATACCGTCTCGTGGCTTTTGAATCTTGTGGTTTATAATTGACTCGCTAATTATCATTAAGTTATTTGTTTCATAGCTAATATTAGAGCATTGCACGTATTTCAAACTTCCCATTGAAATTGTAGACTCGCAAATAAAGAAATAAAAAAATACAAAGTAAGACATGTTTATGGTTAAGTAATAGTCATAAATAATAGAGTTAGTAAGCATGACTAAAACGGAAACATGAAGGTTTTGTAAATCATTCTGCTCTGACCTAGCTTTTTGGTGGCGAGTGGAATAAATTAATGTTTAATCTTTTTGTGATATCGCGTAAAGGAACCACGATCTCTGAACTTGAATGAACAAAATTGTGGTCAGCTGAAAGGGAAATCCGTTTTCAAAAGATGTTTAGATTCGACTCTTTTGTGATAATGTGGATAGTGAAGGGGAAATAAGTACAATTTTTAGTGGACTATAGCAACGTTTCCGTCAGCTGGGATTAAAATATTTCTACGCGCCAAAACAGTCCCTTTTCCTGTGGTGGGGGGCATGGGTAGATGGTCATGTGACGTCACCAACCTCTATTTGGAGGTTTTGGATGTTGGGACGATTGTTTAGAAGGATCGGTTTGTTTTATCTGTAATACTGGTGACTTTCATCCACGTGAAATCATTTTACCATAAAAGAGAGAGAAACATCTACTACCTCAAGTTTGAACTTCTTGTGGAATGCAATAGAGCAGCTTGTAAATGTGAAATTTAGCGGATGCAGCCGAAACGAAAATGGCGGCGAGTACAAACTGAAGTACTAAAGTGGTACTAGGCAACCATGGCTATTGCTGGCTGTGATTTCCGACAAGGAGGCGTTACGTTTGTGTGTGCTTTTGTGACCATCTAATTTATATCATGGTTGTTACTGTGTTAAGAGGAACGTGGTTTGCTAGTGGATAAATACGTCTCCCCACCATCGAATTTCAATTTGACCGGTTGATGAACAATTCCTCGTTGAAACATAGTCATTAACGAACCAAAATGAACTCTACAAAGCCTAAAGACGCCGACAAGATCACAGGTAAGACGTGATTACGCTGACTAATCTGTAGTTTCGAATCTAAGAATTTTTCAAACTTTTAACGGATTCGTTAAAGTTAGCATCTTAAATTTGATGTAGCTTAGAAAACTCGGATTGTTAGGTATTAATGAACTCATCGACGAGTCTCTCAGGTGAAAAGACCTTCATCTACCTTCAATATACATTACTTGCAACGCACAAATACGTAATGTATCGGCAATGTCGCTAAATTGGAAAACGAAATAACTATAGGCGCAATTGTTCTCCTTTTGTGAGACGCAATCGCGGGTCATCCGGCTAAAAATACATGCAGTGTTGTTGAATTGAACCCACTTAACGAGGAAAATTCGATAATTTTTAACATATGGTTACGGGAAAGCTATGTTGCTTTTCGAATTGATGTAAGAACAAACTGTTCAAGCAGGTAACTAGTCGAGAATTTTTGGCTGATCGCAAAATGTATTTGATGGCAAGGTCAGCTCGGTCAACCTTGGTTTCCTATAAAATTGTAAGACAATAGTTATTCATTTCACACGAAGGTTTCCATTTTTCTGTGAACGTTAGCTCATATTTAATCGCAATGTTTATTATATAATGATTAACTCTTTTTTTATAAGCTGTAGCTATGATAAATAGAAGAAGTGATTTGAGGCTTCGTCGGTATGATGTATTTGCCATCAAATGGTGAAGGAAATCGTTCAACAATTTTGCTAATTGAATACTTCACGGGAAGCGATCGATTTAATTCGAACGACTTTTTGTCAAGAACTCACAAACTATTCTTTACTACGTCCTCTTGAATGTTTTACGTGGACTTGGAAGACATTTCATGTCTTAAGTCTGTAAATGAGTGGACGAATTCTTAATTTGTAATTAAAATCTCAAAATATCTTTAGGGTGAAATATATCGACGAGTCATACTGCAAATAAACAAGTCAATGAAGACAAGTCCTGAGTAACTCGGAGTTTGAAGGCCTTAGTTTTGCCAGTTTAAAGATGATTAAAATAACATTTATTTTCCCTTAAACATCTCGATAACATTTACTGACTTGCTTTGTTTTGTTATTAAATAATTATTTCTTAAAATGAAATCGCTACGCTCTGGTCATGTTTTCTCTAAGCTAAGGTCGAAATTTGCATTTGAAAGGCTTCAGTGTACACAAAGGTCCAGGTCCCATCGCGATAATTTAAGGTTACATTCTGGAAGCCCGATGAACTATTCCACTGACAGTATTCTTTCCTTTTAACAGAGGCATGTTGCATGGCCTTCACACCACAGAGCTCGCCTACCCGTGTAAGTATAACCTCTTATGTGATCTGTTTTGTCACTCCAAAGCTTGGAAACAAATTCTGTTACATCCAGATTTCGCTGAGATTTGTAAGCATGCCTGCTCCTTTCTAATATTTTTTTTATTTGGAGCCAATGGAATTTACTTGATCCATGCTTACAACGCTTGATTTAGGTCATCGATTTAATGACATGAATTGTTCAGATTTTGTTTATGTCTCTGCTGTTGTCAAATTAGTCCGGTAATTGATAAATCGCCGGGTAGATTGTGACGCGAGAGAATGTAGGCTAAGTTAATTTCAAATCTCACACCAAGTTCGAAGGATTTGTTTACACAACTTGGAAGATTCGATCGCTAGACGTTTAGTTGACTTTGCAGATTTCTAAAGCACGGAGGATACTGGCCGGATGCACGTCACGCGATCGAATCTTTCTGAGGATATCTTGGCAATTATTCATGTAGCATGTCTGTTCAGATAAAAATTAAGACCATTTTGAACGGAAAATCCGGTCATCTGTTGCATATTTTATACATCCCTGGTCTGAATAACGACTTGGAGTTTGTTTGGTTGAGGTTTGTAAATAACATTGGCGCGCGTATATCGCTGAACAGTCGTTGTTTTGGTTCTTATCTTTGCAGTCATCAGACTCTCCTTCAGTTTGTTGGGTTCTTATATCAGCCAACTTGAAAGAAAAATTAAGTTCCAAATTTGTTCGTGCCCATCTCGTCTCATTTATGTCCTGTCATTATTTGCCTTTGTTTAGTTTTCCTTATCAATAGTTATACATGCCATCTTGTTTCTAACTCAAAACACTTTTTATTTATATTTGATTAACAGTTAAATAAATCGGCGCATCCTGTTTTTCTGTATTTCAGTTATTATAGTTTGAATTGTTAAAATTTGCTTTCATAAACTGATTAGTTTTTAACTTTTCTTTGTAACATTTTTTTTGTATCTAAATTGCCTTGATTTTCGAAGACAATCAGTATTGAACAGTTGATTTTTGAGCACTCAAGGTAAAGTTTTTTCTCAAATCTGAATTTCATTTCCTCTGAAATTTAAGCATGCCTATGTTGACTTTTTATTTTATTTTTACTGCCCAGAATCCCTATTTAAATAAGGAAGGATAATCATAATCCATTTTGAAAATTTCTCAAGCAGCTTACAGAACTTTGTATTTGTTACTGAAGAAACTTTTAACCTTAATGAACTTGATGAGAAATTTTAATACACTGCACCTTTTGTTATATATTCTTTTTTATAGTTACTTACTTTTTTTATAAGCAGTGAATGGAAATGCTTGTTAGAGTTCTGAGAATATAAAATTGGAAAGATTGTCTGCCTTTTCAACAAAATCCCAAGAGTTTTCAGCATGTCAGGAGGTAGACCTCTTACAGTAACAGAGGAGCTGACAATCTACAAAAAGTATAAGGCGCTTAGAGGATAGTTATACAGCAGTATGTATATAGGTGTAGGTTGTGTCACAATTTTATTCTCTCCTAAGAGGCCTATTCCTTTTTAAGTCTTCTGTTGAGTTCATGGGGCTCTAAGCTAAACTGTTTGCAGACTTGCTATGTGGCTACCTGAAATTGTGTAATGGCCTGTGGAAGTAAAGGAAACTTTGTGAAATATCACTTGACAGACTAAACTGCTTACCCCATTCCTTGCCTATAGGGCAAGGAGTATGGCTGGCATTCATTTTTGGAGATTTGTGTGGCATCTCACTGTGAGATACTTGTGCAGTTATGGAGAGAGAGGGTTAAATTTTTATTGGCATGATAGAGCATGAGTAGTATTTTAACTAGAAAATGTTTATCTCGCTTTGACTGCAAAGCACACAAGCTAAGTTGTAATAACATTGTGGCTTGCTTCATGACTTCCTACCGCAGGTTGCCAAATTGGCAAGTACTGTTACAAATTTGGTTGCCCTTTTTTTTCCTAGTTACCATGGTAACCAAAAACAGTTGCAACTTGGAGTGCTGCTCTTGCCAAATTTGTCTCTTAAAACAATTTCCTGCATTAGCCTATCATTGTGTACTATTTATTAATTTTTTTACATTTTTCTTAATGTTTTTTTCTTGTTTCAGGGTGGAGAGGTGATTTTTATAACATTTTCAGATGAATTTCCTCTGCCAGATAATGGAGACTTTTATATGGTATTTGAAGGAAAAAAACAGCGACATGTAACAACAGCGCAGCAAATAAATACATTCACTCTTCGTGCCATTGTACCAGGTACATCATGAACTACTTCTCTCGACACATTATTGTTACCTAGTGCATATCCACTATTGACCAAGCTGAGATCAAGATGGTTATTGATGGTTACATTGGTTAAGTTCTTTGCAAATTTAACCCTCTAACTCCCAAGATCTGATTGTTAATTCTCCCCTCCACTTGTTACTCATTTCCTTGTAAATCAGTTATGAGAACTTGGTGCTAGATCAAGATAGCAGCTTCGACCTGATAAGTTTGAATATTCTCATTACCTTTTTGCTGAATAATGTATGGAACTGTTAGAGAGAAGGTGACTGTAATGGTGCATCTTTGTTTATGTTTTATTTGTTTTGTATGTCTTTTGCTGCTTTTAGTGACTCCATTACTGACATTGTCCAAAAATGACAAATTTTGTAAGTTAACCCCATGCAATTTTTTCCCTTGTGTGGGATCAAAGCAGGCAATCCCAAGGAGGCAAGATAGGCCCATTTTGCCCAGTAGGGTAGCCAGTAAAATCACAAGTTTTGCTTAATAATCTTCCCCACAATCACTACAAGTTACATATCAATAGATGATATTGAGGGACTAAACATGATACATAATGAGTGTGTAGAAAGTAATGAATTGGAGTGATGCACTAGTATTATTGTAATGGCTGTAGTCATGCATGTTCCTATAATTTGGAAAAAGTCAGTTGTGTTGAACCTGTTGCCTCTCCCAGTTTTTATTCATCGTGTACACAACAAACCACAATTATTGAAGAGAGAGATTGATGTAGAGAATTCTTTTTAAATTTCCTTTACCTTACAAAAGTCATTTTCTTTTACTCTACATACAAATGTACTTTTATTATGCCTTTTGCTTCATATCTCTTAGATCATGACCAAGCAGAGAAAGTTACACTTACTGTTTATTGTGCCCAGGAAAGCAAAGTCGGACCTCTTTCATCACACAAGTTTTTATACCTGCTTGAAACAGAGCAGATTATTGCAAAACTTTTAGCAGACAGTGCATCAGACAGCAAGCTGTTTGAATGCTTATCATCGCTGTCATTAATATCAAATGCAGTGTCCAAGGAGTACAGAGACACCTTAGATTCCAGAATAACAAATGCATTTGAATTCTTGGATTTGTCACCCACTTGGTCATTATTTGGAGAGAATGGAGTAGAGAACTTTCAGAATGAAAATGGTAAGTCACTTAGTGTGGTGTTTTAAATGTGTGTAATTCCATTGGCTGAGTAAACAAAATATATGTGAAAATTGTTTTTATCATGCATTGTTGGAACCAGGGAATAGAGTATGTGACTTTTTGTGGACATCTGTTTTAAGTGCTCCACCATTGCTAACCTTTTCCCTTCCATTTTCTGTCAGTATATTTCCAGTTGTAGGGCAAAGTCATTACCCCTTTCACTCCCAAGATCTCATTAGTATTTCTCTTCACTGTCTGTCATACAGTTCATTTGATGTTATTTTGGAGAATTTGGTATTGGATCAACTATGAATACCATAATTGATATTTTTCTTTATTCTCACCCCTTGTCTGCTTGATGTTGTATTGATATTGTAAGGAGAAAGTCTGCCTTGGTCACTCATAAGAATTGAATGGTTAATCTATCCAGAAACCATATCAATTATGTTTTTTGTGATTTCTGCATGACATGCATGTGAGGTGTGTTGAGTTCACAGTAAGTTTAGAAGCGAGGTATAATGTACTAGTGGTGTTTGAGAGATACATGCAAACGGTTTTTGAAGTCCGTTCCAATATTAAACTGAGGCCTTTTCATGTAGCAGGGTCAAGTTTTCAGTGTGACTAATTGAAAAAAAGATTAAATAAGATTCTGACATTTTTAGCTAGCAAAGCAATAACGTTAAAATATTATCATTAGAAATGCCACCACTCAAGAAATTTAACTCTGTTTGAAACATGCAGACTTCTTCAGGTTGGGCTTCTTTTTATTCCAAGTTGGTTACATGTATGCTGTCTGAATAATGTCTAAAATTATAAATTTGCAGAATGAAAGGTTCAAATTGTTTATACTAAATAAATAAGAAATGAAGATGACTTCTAGAAGACAATTATAACTGTTCCTGGAGAGGTGATTTTCTTGAACAACTTCAAGGAAATGTGTATTCTTTCTTTGATTGTTGCACCAATAACTTACATGATTTTCCATCTATTTCTTCATCCCCAGGTCAGGAAACATTACTCCATCTTTCAGCACGTCTAGGATTTTCTCAACTGGCAACATATCTGCTTGACCAGCCGGGATCAATGGAGGCTCTTCATATCCAGGACAAGTCAGGCAAATTACCAGAAGAAATAGCTCGGGAGAAGGGAATGAAGTTACTTGCTGACATGTTTTCAAGGTTAACATGAAACTCAGTGTCTCAGAAAGACCCCTTGACACAATAGACATTTTTCTTAGACTTATGTAACCAAGCCTGAATGGGAGTAAAATTAAAATTGTTGTAGCAGCAAACTTGTAGCCTCGAAAATGCAGTGAGAACCTTCTATGCCCCAGTCATTATCAGTAAGAACTTTATCTAGAGCCTTTGTGCAAGTTGTTATATCTAAATATAATTTTTTTACCATTTCTTCCACATGATTGCTTGTTTGTGTGATTAATGAAATGGCATTCTGTGTCTGGAATTCCAAAAGTTTTGTCAAAGAGTTGTTAAAATGGTCCAAAAATTGTTTACTGATGGAACACTGCAGTCTATAACTTTTCCAATTTCATGACTGGCTGATAAACTTGAAATTCTAAATAATTTTTTTTACCCTCACACAGAGGTCCAGGTGATTGTGAAAAGAGGACTGTAAAAGACATGTCTAAACCACAGGTCAAAAAAAGCGAGCTGGGTACCACCACAATATCCAGTTATAAAACTCAACATCAGAACTCCCTTGGTGAGTATTAACACTTTCAACCCTGAGAGTGACCAGCATCTACATGTAATTTCTCCTTACAATATAACTGCTGAATCATTCATTCAGATCATGAGAATAAAGGAAATGATCACTAACCTTGGAGGCTTTGTTTATTAAGTGAATTCTCATGGTCTGTACCAAAGGAAATGTGTATAGAAGAGTATGGAGAATTTAGATACTGATGTCACAGTGCATAATGTTAATTATGGTTAATTATGTCTAGCTGCAATTTTTGTACAAACATACATGTAAACCTTTCTGAAGATTGGTACTCAACAGTTTAATTTTCTTAAAAGAATCATTAGTTGGAAAGGTACACATTGTACAACTGAATAGTGTTTCTAAAACTTTGTGAGTGGGACCTTGGTTCTTTATGCTTTGATCTCAAACTTATTTATTGAAATTATTTATCTTAACAGAAAAAGATATTGAAATGCTCCAAAACATAAATTCATTGGTTGAAGAGGAAGTGAGTATGAACATTAAAATGATGAAATCACTGTGTAGATCAACTGCTCTACTTAGCATAGTTCAATGACTAAATTCATGTCTCTCTTTTCATTAATTTAGATCCTGTTAAGAATTAATTTTGAATATTCATGTCAATACAATATTATCCTAGGGAAATAATCCATTGAAATTTGTATTGTGTTTATCTCTACTTTTCTCTTTTAGATGAAGAAAAGAGTACCAAAGTTTCGTCATTCTTGGCCAGTTCGAAGAAAAAATAAGGACACAACAGGTCTCGCTGTTGCTTTACTTCTTTTTTCCATGCTGTGATGTGTTGTTGATTATCCTAGCATCTTACACTTTCTTGATCTTGATTTGAAGCAAATTGATGTTGCCAGGATCTCTTGTAAACAAAATGGTTCCTTATGATTTTCATATTTCATTGATTTAAAAACTGACCTTTTAAATATATAATTTTTTAGAAGATGCATCTAGCAGTGATGAGGAAATAAAGCAAATCAACAGGGAGCTTTCACCAAAGAAGTTCACAGGTCAGCTGAACAGTATGACATCAGCAAGGAGCAGTGGAGGTGGTAATAGGCAACTGTTAGGTATGTTACTAACCTTCAGACCCTAACATAAGTTTTCATATTCTCCCTACTGCTCTGTATAGATTTTCCAATGTGCTAACAGGGAGAATTTGTTTAACAGTGGCTGGTGATCATTTCCTATATTCTTGTGACTGAAATGGGTGATTCAGGGCTGATATTGTAAGGAGAAATTAGATGTCAGTCACTATGACGGGTCAATGGGTTGAATAGTACAAAGAGAAATGTAGTGTGGTGGTTTGTGAGGAGCATTTGGTTTCCAGCTGTTTTTCTGTTCATAAAAGGACAATAGGAAAGGAAAGAAAACAAAAACTGAATGATTGTAGATTTCTATGTTACATGTATCAAAACTGAGGTTATGATTTTTTTTTATGTTGTTTGTGCATTGCTTTCAGAACAAAATCTCAAGAGACTGAGAGACATCAATGAAGAAATACAGAAGCTCAGGATGGTTAATTCACAAAGAGGCTCTAGAGAGGTACTGTACTGAAAGGGGATACTTGTACAAGTTTAAAAGTGAGAAGAAATTGTCAAAAGTTCTTTTTTTTACATCTTTGGTTTTCTCCCATATTTTAAATACAAAAGAAATTTTCAAATGGGTAGAGCAAGCCTGTTACCTGTAAAAAGAAGTACTACAGGCCATTTTTTTTCCAGAAAAGGAGAATGTTGCATCTTCACGGGCCATCTGGGCTTTGTTGAGATCCATAAAAAACACAATATCCAGCAAACTTGACAAAGTAAGCCTGGTCAGTAAAGGATAAAAGGCACCAAATAATTTCCCTTTGTGAAAACAAAGCTGGTTATCCTGGTAAGTCCATCTTACCCACTAGAACATTCATTCAGAACCCAGGACTCTTTTTCCATTTCCCCCTATCAGAAGTGCCTCAACCAAAAACCACAGAGAAGAATTCATTTTAGTTTAGTTTTAACAAAGTTAGTTGTTAGGTGTTCTCTTAGTGTGGTTTTTATCATGCTATTAAATATCACATTTGTCACATTCTAGGCTGGAAGAAGTGGTATGCAGGGAAAGAATTTACGTCGCTTGTCCTGTCCATCATTAAGTGCACAGGACCTACAACAAGCCCAAGTTATTGCAGGTAAAGGAACAGTTTGATAAATACCAACAGATGAGTGCTGAAGTTTTTAATTCTTTTGTAATTACCACTATGCAGTTTTCATTATTTCTATCACATTCTTGCCATTAATTTCTCCTTTTTATTGTAATCTCAGATAACTTAGCCACATGTTGTAAATGCGTGTGTCCTTTCATGGTTTTAGGAATGAAATCTAAGGAGGAGAAATCAATTGTGAATGGTACTGTTGATCAAAAGGATCGTAAAGCAAGCCCTCTTGGTATTAATCTTAGAACTTCGCCAGATAGAACAAGAGAAACTACTCAGAGACAAGAGGATACCTCTAATAGTGCAGACGATAAACTTCTCTCTGTGGATTGTAAAAGTGATGTACGACGGGCACATAGCTGGGGAAAACACGAAGAGAGGCCTGAACTGAATAAGAGAGTTAGCTCAAGCCTTGATGATTTAACTAAAGAAGCTGACTGCGAAGAAAAAGTTGAAAATGACAAACCACGGAGCAGGATACATGCTCTCAAAAACAAAAGACCTGTATCATTGAATCTTGACAGTCCCAAGGAAGAGGGGAACAAACTTGCAGATATTTTAGATTCTATAAAGAAGGCCAGTGATGATAAACAAAACTTGGGTAAAGCTTCAAGCAGTGTGTCGATAACTTCGCTAACAGATGTTGATGTCAATGTGAATCATAAGGACAACGGTCTTCTTTCTCCAAACAAAAGTAATCTCCATACAAAATCATATTCATACAGTTGTTTGGCTGATCTTAAACTTGGAGAAGATGGTAAGTATTGACAAGATCTTAAGGTAAAGAAGGCACACACACACTGTAGGCTTGGCACCATGAGATAAGGGAGAAGGTGACCTTTCCTAAGAATGATTTGGTTTTATCAACTGAGTTGATAGCGTGAATTGACCACCGTACAAGGGTGTAGCTAGAGAGAGTCCTGGGATACCTGTGACCCCCTTCCCCCTTTGTAAGCCTTTGGTCAAGTCAAACATGGCATGGAGGTTGACATGACAGTCCGGTAGTACCGTCTGTTTGACACAGTGTGACACCCCCCCCCCCCCCTTTTGAAAAATCCTGGCAACGCCCCCACCGTAAAGAGTTTCTGAAGCTGACGTTTCGTTCCCTTCTTCAGAAACTCTTAAGGTGGAAAATTTACATTTATCAACTCAGTTGATAGAACACAATGGACTACTCCAACAACGCAGCACCACAGCTTTTTTAGAAACTCATACCTATTATTTTCCTAAGAATACCCTGCTTTTATTACTACAAAATTCGTTGTCTATCTGGTCAATGAAAGCTGTGCTCTTTAAAGAATCGTTGGGTGCCTAGTGACCAATGTCTTGGATATCCAGGGCACTGTCTCATAAAGCTTGAGAATTATGACTTAAAGTTTTATGGGTTGCTCAAAGATAAAAGTTAGCGATTTGTGGCCCCCAGTCTCCTCTATATCACAGCCCTGACCGTAGACGTCCCCACAAGGCATTGGGGATTAATCCTTACTAATCCTTTAGTTTAGTTCCCAGGGCCTCAGGCTGAGGTTTACAGGTTAAAGCTGAATATCGAAATAATAGATTGTTCTTCGGGGTTATAGAAGACAATTCATAGTTCAAGTGTGATTTAAACCAGGTCGTTGACATATTTTTTTAACGTAAGTTAATTTTTTACTGTTAGGAAATCCTATAGAGGACAAAAAGCTTGGGTAAGTAAAATATGAAATGATTTTCCTTCGTCAAAAGTGATTTTACCTTTTCTATTAAAACCTATTTTTTTCTTAAAAAGTGTGTTTATAGCAAAGAACCTTTATTTGAATTTTTTCTGCTTTTAGTTTTCTCCCCTGGACTATTTTTGACTCTTTTATTTATATTACGTACACCAGTCTGTATTAAACACTTGAGTCTGGATTGAGAGGTCCCGTCCCAACCCCTAGTAAGGTCTTAAAATGAAGGCGAGACACTTTACGCTCATAGTACCCCTCTCTGCCCGGGAACATAAATGGGTACTGGCGAGTATCGCGTCCCATCTAGGGGTGGGAGGGGGGGGCTCTTCATGCATTATTAGGCGTATATGCCTCTGAGACACAACAACCTCTTTTTGTCACTTAAACAAAACATTTTTGTCTGTAGATCCCAATTTAGCCCCGAGATTCAGAAGAGAAGTCTTTCCAAGGCTGAGACACAGATGTCTTTGATGGACTTCTTGAATGATGAGTGAGTTCTGCTATCTTTCTTCGTATTAACTGATAAAAAGAAGGTCGAGTTAAACGTAAGCGAACCGATACTGATATGAAATATGTTAAATCTTTGACTTTGACATGTGATCTTAAACGACAGCAGTAAAAATAATAACCTTCTGTATATTATAACTTTTTTTATCTCGCCATCCAAAGTTCTAACCGTTAAAAATCTCGCAATATTTTGGTTGTTTCCATTTGCATGCACCTGTAAATTAATTTTGTAACTCTTTTCATTGTTTGAAAATTGATATTTGATCCATCTTTGAACGAAACTTTTAAACAACTTAGCTTATCACTATTCAACTATTGATTTTAATGTTACATTAAGCAGTTAATTTTTTAAAACGGTTTAGAAAAAGCTTGAAGGTTTTGACCTTAAAGAACAACATGAAATATTTTAAACTGAAAAAGACGCTCTATCTATAATTTCCTTCTATACTTACTTTGCTAAATTTTAAGAGAAATGTTAAAACTTTAGGATAAATCATATAACATGTCTTGCATTGCCTTGCCACCATTCTCTTGTTCAGTCAAAAAAGACGACACCTGCGTTTAACCGCTAAAACACCAAAGAAGTGGAATTCCTTGCATGCTCTAGCTACGATAAGGTAATGTTTAAAGAGAAAGACAACACATCTGAGTACTGTGGTGAGGTTAATGCTAACTAAAGAGGGCATGAGCTAAGAGACTGGATCCTTATGGCCTTATTCCTGAATTATTTTTAGTTCACTCCCTCGGTCGCAGATCTAAGGAGAATCCTGAAACAGCCAATCATGTGTCGTGTGCTCACTTGAACATTAAATACAGCTTCTATTTGGTCTCCATCAAAACACTCCGGAAGACTAGATGCGTTGAGTGTAAAACGTATTTAATAGCTTAAAAGGGATTTCCTTTGGAATATGGTCTGAAGTGAGACTCGGTTACTACTTTTGCTCTTTGTTTAATCAGTGGAAAATCGCAAAAACTATCAAGATGATAGTTTATCGTGTGTACTTTAACAATCCTAAAAGTATACCTACAACTAAACAGACGCGTAGGTTTCTATGAATTTTTTCTTTCCCTTTTTTTTTTTTTGAAAAAAAAAAAACCTTACTTTAAATAACATGAGTTCTAAACCGTTAAACCAGAATTTGTAGCGTTTTTTGAACGTAACAGGTTGGTTTTTTTTCCCACTTGATTAGTTGGACAAAATGGGATTGTTAACAGATATAGAGATCCTCAAAAATTTTCCTAACAATTGATATTTTACTTTGGAGACTTAGAGGATTTTTGGAGTGTGACTGAATACTTGAATAGGGCACTCACTGTCATACGATGAGTTTCTTGTTTTCTGACTGACCATTAAATGAAAATTACAACAAGAATATTTTTTTCAGACAGCTAACAGGAAGGGTGGCTTTTAAGGCTGATACATTCTTAAGGAATTTTAGCAGCGAATTATGGTAAAAAAAACATATAAACGATTTTCCACAAATGCGAATCTTCGGTAATACTGTGGTGTTAAGAATTCTTAACGACTAAAAAAAGGTTCTTGTAAGACAAGATAAAGAAGTTTAGTTTATTTATATTGTATGACAATTTTTTTTTGTAGGGAAGCTCAAGAGAAAGCCAGTAACAGATTGTCACTGGAAGAATTTCTCGGCGTAAAGTGAGTGGTTTATAGATTATTCAGTGAAATGTTTGCTTTGGTTTCATAATGCGCATGCTGGAATATTCTATTACGACTAATCTGTGGAAGCAACGCTTGGTTGAAATATGATATCTGAACATATCAGTGGGTTTCAGTTGATAACTTACTTTAAACCATTTACAGTCATACATATTCGAGTTATCGAAGTCCTCTTTTCTGTTAACCCAGCTTTCACATCGCTGTCGTTATTGGATTCGGGAATCTTTCCTTCGCTCGTTTACAAGTCGTGAACTCCCTGGAAAACTTAATTCAATAATTTACATTTAAAAAATGTGCATTTGTAATCATTTGCATTAAAAAAGGAACATATAAATGTTTCGACCCCCTTGAGGTTGGCAAACTCGAAACTAAAAACCAGATTAGTTTCGTAATTTCACGTTTTGTGTATATGTTAATGTTAAAAAAACGAGAAATGTGTAGTTTACCTCTCTGCAACCTACTGTGTTAATCCTGTAAGTGATGTTATGTTGCTCCCATTGCAGTGGTCCAGAATTAAGCGCGGATGATTCAGAAGAAGCGGAAAAGGTAGAAAAAACTTACTTTTATTTCCTGGTTCATGTAATATTGCGAAATATCTGCACCGATTATGGTAAATTCATAGGTATTTGGAAGGCATTCTAAGTGAACAAGCATTAGATGTGTAACACAAACAGTATTTCATCACATTTCCAGAAACTGATACAGTGCTCAGCGTATTAACTTTGGCGTGTCACATATGGAGCTAATAGGGGATTTATGAAGTTTACGCGCGTGAAATGCGTGGGAATTCTGTACTCGCGTGTCAAACGCGGGTAATGCTGCCATACACAATAGTGGCACTGTAGCTCGTCAAGAGTCCCCTGTGGCTCAGCGGTGAAGTTTTGAATCCATACGAATGGATCAGATGTTTTCTTTGTCATGCGTTCGAATCAATTGTTTTAAAATGTGAAATCATCTGAAACTCTGACTCGAGTACTAGACTTGTCACGATAATCCATGCAAATGGCCCACTCATGTAACTTCCTTTACGCTCATTGGAGGTCAATAGCATAGGTAGTAGGTTGAATGACCACTATTCATTTCTGTTTGCTTTTAGCGCTGCCTTGCGTGGCGTCTTAGTATGATATCATAATTCGATTGTTCTAGATTTTGTTCTGAAGTTGAAACAATTTTTAATGTAGTGTCGAAAGTCTTCCGGGATTATATAAGCTATTACTCATGAGCTATTACTCGCTTACTTAGGCGCTCGAATTTTCTGCGCTTCTTGAAATCAGCTTTTCTTAACTTTAAACTCCCATTGCTCCTTGAGACTTCAATGTATTTTCAACATATATTGTACGTTTCAATGCTTTTGGGTGTGAAATAAGTAAGAAATGATTCTTTGTATTCATATTGCGTAGGATTCTTTAAGGAAACTTCTTTGTCCCCCAATTTTAGCTTAAGTGGTCAGATGATGATTTCAGCACTCCTTAGCCGTAGTAAACTAACTTGTACTGACTTTTACCACTCTTTTTATTACAGGAAAAGCAGGAACCTGGAAAGGGTATCAGACGCTTTAGCATGCTGTTTGGAAGCAAGTCCTCAACTAAGGTACAAAATTTAGTACTGTCTTCTGTTTATGCTCATTGGTTTTGTAGTACTTCTCGGTTACCAATGCCCCAGAGCAGCGCCTGATGGTTTTTTTTAATCCATTTCAGCAGTTAAAACGAGAACTTCCAAAGATTCAGAAAGGGAGCAACAGAAGCAGCCTTAGAAAAGAAAAAAGCTTCTGTAAGTTTGATACTCGTGTCAACGATAATTAATTTCATTGTATTGAATACAGTTGTTATTTGGCAGATGTATATGAATGGAGACTACGCAACAAAATTTCTGGCAGCTATAAAAGGAGAAAGGAGTTCTGTGTTTAAGACATGTTGAGATACGGACTATAGACCAAATTGGCGCATTCATTTCTTGTGTTTAGTTTGTGCATCCGTTGCAACTTCACCCTGAAGTTTTAAAGTTTTAACTCCTAGGAGTGATTTACATATATAACTACATATAACTTCATATAACTTCTCCCCTTTAACATTCACGAATTATCCAGCAAAGTAGTTGTTTACTTGATGTTACTCTAAATTTTCGCAACCAATTTACAAGGAAATGTTTAGGAGCTAGAGGGGAGAATTTACAATTAGATCTTGGGAGTTAAAGGGTAAACCTTTCTCGTTCTCTAGCTGGTATTCGTTGCCCTTTCAGGTTTTTTCTATTTTTTTTCCATTAGAGGATAGTTTTGTCTGAGGTAAACAAAGAAGCGAGATTTCTTGATGTAATTTTTTAACAGTTTTAGTGTGTTTTAAATAGCTTCTCGGAGTAAAGACAGCGAAGACGGTAAGAGGGAGCCTGGGGATGCTAAAGAACAACTCAAAACCGCGTTGGGAAGAAGAGCGTCGGGAATTCCGAGCAAGTTGTCCAAGTCTGGAGAACAGGTATGTAATGCCGGACAAAGCTGCTGCTTCACCCGTTGGTTTCTATCTGACTCAGGTGATGTACTGGGTACCTATCGAGCTTATTGAAGTCAGAGACTATGGTGTGGTATCATTCCCCTTTGTTAAGAAAGCTCGTTGGTCTTTTTCTAGTCAGTCGGCAGTGGTTTCAATTATAGCCAGTTACCGGCGGTCTACTCCTGCCTATAAGACCTCTTATCGCCGTCTGTTGAGCCTGCGCGCAGGCTCGCGTGTTTGAGTTTTGCCTTACGGCCCCTCTTCCGGAAAAAGTTATCTATAGCCTACGTGTAGCTGTACCCTTCCCCCCCCCCTCCCCAAGGTGAAACGGCCTCCTCGCCTTACAAAATAAGACAATATTCATGCTTTTTTTAAATTGGCTCCATGGTATTTACGTGCGACTTGTACGATGACTTGTGAGTTTTTAGTAAATTATGTTGACCTTCGATATCTGTTGAATAATGTTGACTTCATGTGACTTGCCTCTCGTTTCAGGTTCCGGTATTACCTAACCCTGGATTATTAACACGGGGTGGTCGAGGCGGCGTGTCTTCCAGATCCAGCGTGCAGACCAAACCAACTTCTCCTCTTCCATTTCGAAGGTACACCCTGAAGTGGTACTGTGTCGTGGTAATTACGTTACGTGTAACTTTAATCGCTGTGTCAGTAAATTGCTTCGGCAACTTTTTTTGTTTCGTTCTTTTTAAAGTAAGAGCTTCACAGTGGATGATGAAAACAAAGACAAAGACAAGGGAAAAGACAAAGATAAACCCAAGTGAGTTTTTTTTCTAGCGGGCTTCTTCTTAAGTAACACATTGTGGTGAACCTTTGATTCGATGGGGCAAAGTTGTGTTCTTCAAGGGAAGTCAAAGCTTTAATAGAAGGCAAATGAATAAAGGGGTAAGTTTCTAAAGAAACTGTGGTGCTGCGTCGGTGGGAGAGTATAGCAGGTAATTTAGTGTGAACAACTGGGTTGAAAACGTAAATTAGCCACCGTAAAGGGTAAAAAAGCTGACGTTTCGAGCGTTAGCCCTTCGTCAGAGCGATAGACGAAGGGCTAACGCTCGAAACGTCAGCTTTTTTACCCTTTACGGTGGCTAATTTACGTTTTCAACCCAGTTGTTAACACTAAATTACCTTTAATAGAAGGAAATCTTAGTACCACTTTAACATACAAATTGCAGCCTGGTCAGACTTTTGACGTTCTGCTTTTTACTTTCTTAGTTCGAGTGTGTCACCGGATGCGTCTGGAGATGACGAAGATTATGATGAAGGGGGTAAGTGTACAATCAGTCAGTGAGAAAGTTGTTCAGTTTGTTGGTCAGTGAGTAAGTGAGTGAGTCAGGATGAGTCAATCAGTTACTCAGTCAATGAGTCAGTCAGGCAGGAAGTCAACAGTAACTTAGTCAATGAGTCAGTCAGGCAATAGGTCAACAGTGAGTCAGTCATCGAGTCAGTCAGGCAGGAAGTCAACAGTAAGTCAGTCAATGAGTCAGTCAGGCAGTAAGTCAACAGTGACTCAGTCAATGAGTCAGTCAGGCAGTAAGTCAACAGTGACTCAGTCAATGAGTCAGTCAGGCAGTAAGTCAACAGTGACTCAGTCAATGAGTCAGTCAGGCAGTAAGTCAACAGTGACTCAGTCAATGAGTCAGTCAGGCAGTAAGTCAACAGTGACTCAGTCAATGAGTCAGTCAGGCAGTAAGTCAACAGTGACTCAGTCAATGAGTCAGTCAGGCAGGAAGTCAACAGTAACTCAGTCAATGAGTCAGTCAGGCAATAAGTCAAGAGTGAGTCAGTCAGGGAGTCAGTCAACAGTGAGTCGGTCAGGGAGTAAATCAACAGAGCCTCAGTCAGTGAGTCAGTCAGGCAGTGAGTCAATTAATGAGTCGGTCAGGGAGTAAATCAACAGAGCCTCAGTCAGTGAGTCAGTCAGGCAGTAAGTCAATTAATGAGTCGGTCAGGGAGTAAATCAACAGAGCCTCAGTCAGTGAGTCAGTCAGGCAGTAAGTCAATTAATGAGTCGGTCAGGGAGTAAATTAACAGAGCCTCAGTCAGTGAGTCAGTCAGGCAGTGAGTCAATTAATGAGTCGGTCAGGGAGTAAATCAACAGAGCCTCAGTCAGTGAGTCAGTCAGGCAGTAAGTCAATTAATGAGTCGGTCAGGGAGTAAATCAACAGAGCCTCAGTCAGTGAGTCAGTCAGGCAGTAAGTCAATTAATGAGTCGGTCAGGGAGTAAATCAACAGAGCCTCAGTCAGTGAGTCAGTCAGGCAGTGAGTCAATTAATGAGTCAATTAGTCAGTCATTCAGTCAAATGAAAGAAGTGGGTAAGTTTCTAAAGAAACTGTTGTGCTGCGTCGATGGGAGAGTATAACAGGGTATTTTAGTGGTATTAACTGAGTTGATAATGTTAATTGGCCACCTAAAGAGTTCACGTTTCGAGCGTTTCGAAGGTGAAGGGCTAACGCTCGAAACGTTAACCTTTAAAACTCTTTATGGTGGCTAATTTGCGTTATCAACTCAGTCGGTAACACTGAATTACCCAGTCATTCAGTCAGTCAGCCAGTGAGGACGCCAGGCTAAGTCAATCAGTGATTGAGTCAATGAGTCAACGAGTCATTCAATCCCCTAGAGAGTGAATGATTGAGTGAATCAGTCAGTGACTCAGTTAGTCATTGAGTCAATCAGTCGTTTGTTCGTTTGTCAGAAAGCAGGGGTTTGAATTATGGCTAAACTGTGGAATCCCCACCCCCCATGGCTGTCATTGAATGGCAACAAAGAATCACAGTAGGATAAAGTAGATAGAAAATTCTAGAGAGTTTTCTTTCTGTGTGGCGTCAAAGCTTTATAGCTGCACCTTTCACTGCACTCATTTAGTTTTCGTGAATTATTTCCGCTGTTATCTGATGCTTCTGTTATTAAAATCTAAGTCTATGTTATTACCATCTAACGTTTTACACTTTCTTTTTGTTCTACATTATAGAAATGGACGATGAGGTAAGCTTTCATTAGCTCTTTAGATATTTCGAGACATCGTGCTATTGTAGTCTACTTTCAAAACATCAGTGAATAGAAATGAAAGTTGTATCACCAAACATTCTTGAATGTTTACATGTGTGGTTTCTTTCTACTCGTAACTGATCGCCAACTTGCTCATTTGAGCCTGAATTTTGTTCATTCAGCATCCAGGCGATCCTGATCTTGACATTAAACCTGAACCAGAAGCTTGGAGCGTTAGCATCGACAAGAAGGTGAAGCTATCGAGTACCTCTTGTTTCTGTTTTACTGTAATTGTTCGATCGCTCCTAGCTGCAATCTCTTGCGATAATTTGAAAACAGTCACCTGTTGTGATCCGGGTATCGTCTGAGATCTCGGCAAGTGAGATACATCCGGCAACAGAATATTCTCTATCGCATTCCGCGCAGGATATCTGTGGCAGTCAGTCATTATATGAAAAAGATAGTTTGGTTTTACAAACTAAGTTTATAATGTAAATTAGCCACTAGTTTTTAGAGCTGACATTTCGTTAGAGCGAAACCAGACTTTGCCCTAGTTCCCGGAAGTGATCGCTACATAAACCCCCCCTTCAAATTTAATAAACTGTCAGTCATTTAATTGAAAAGAACTAGGAAGATTGTTGTATATTGACAACATCAAACTCCTTAGACTAGCCTGCTAAGTACTATGTTATCTTAAGTTGGAACTCGACAGTGCAAACTAGAGGGCTTGTACACAGTCGCCTTACGTTGTTTCCATTTCATTCATGTCTTCAGATTCTCAAAAGGATGACAGCAAAAGATATTAAGAGACAAGATGTGATTCATGGTGAGACGGATGTTTCTTGGCCTGCGAGCAGAACCCTATTATTTAGGCTGCAGGACGTGCGTTTCTCTGCCTGCGGGAAGATTCGAGACGAGTCGCGGTAGAGGTTTACAAGGGGTCTGGCTCTAATATCAGTACCAGACCCCTTGTAGACCTAGCCGGCTCGCGTTGCTCATGCTTCATACTTTCCCGTGGGCGAAGAAACTCTCCTGCCGAAGCGATAATAATGAAGGCTTGCTCGCAAGGTAGATGTGTCTTTACAAGTTGTTGTTTCCTGGGCAAAGTGAAACTCTGGGGGTGATGTGTGGCAGACTTGTTTTACAGTAATTTACCTTGTATTATTTTTGGTTTCTTTTAGAATTAATACAAACTGAAGTCCATCATGTGAGGACTCTAAAAATTATGCAGAAGGTAAGAACTAAAGAGCTGATTAATCGCTCTGACGGGCAAATTTTTCATATTATAGAGCAGTTTACAACCAGGTGTCGGAAAACCAAAACTCAAGTAAATGTAATCACAACTACCAATCAGAGCATACGGTAACATCATCATCAACAAATTGGAACTCAAAGTAAACACGGGAAACCTGTTTGAAGCGCGGGAAAACGCGGGTGATCCAGTCGGGATTGGTTTTAGTTTTGCATTTGATTGGTTGAGAGGTTTGCGCGAGTATTCTGGACCAATCACAAAGCAGAACCAAAGCAAGCCGGGATCACTTCCGTTGCTCAACTGAAAACTATTCTATCACCTGAACGTGTTAACTTTTAACTTTCTTACTCGATCTTTTGCAATCCTTTTCTATTCCGACTATTCTTAAAAATCAATCTGTATTGCACCTCTATTCTACTTAATGAAATCAAAAGCTGGAGTTTTTAAATGTGTTATTTTTTTTTATGTTTTTTCTTGTTTGCAGATATTTTATAAGGGAATGTTAGATTATCTGTCGCAAGATACTGCTTATCAGATATTACCGAGACTCGATGACTTGCTTCAGATAAATGGTGAGTCACGACAATTTAAACAAACACTTTTCAACTCAAAAGTGAGGATAGGTTTGAAAGCGTTTTTGGTCGATTGTTTTAATCAGTCTTGTTTTGTGTCATTGTTATTCACATAGGCGACTTTTTAAATCGACTGAGGGCAAGTGAAGACGGTGATACTATAGTGAACAGTATTGGAGATATCTTGGAAGAACAGGTAAGAAAACAGGGGAGAAATACAAAATGTACCCGCGGAATATGTATTAATTGCAGTCTTCTCGTTGCATAACAGTTTAGTGGAGAAAACGGTGAAAAAATGAAGAGTGCGTATGGTGAGTTCTGCAGTAATCACATGGAGGCTGTTGAGCTTTATAAGGTAAAAATACCGATATGATGCCGTGCCTTCTCGTGTAACAACTAAAATGTTCAATTTTCGTTTGGTACGAAAGAAAACATTTGCTTTTTGATAAGAGGAGTTGCGATTTTCTTTTTTATTCAGAAATTACTAAGAACGGATAAAAAGTTTGCGGTTTTTATCAAGGTATGTATCGGTAGCTTAACGAGTAAGTGTAAAGTACGTTGGAATTGAAGTAGAACTTGTTAAAATACGCATTTCTAGAGAATGCTTCAAAATGTCATTCATCATCCTTTGGAGCAATTTTCAAGTGAGTGTCGAAAGTAATGCGAGATTACTTGGCTTTTGTTTTAATTTGTCCTGTGATTGGCCAGAAACTCGGGCGATCTACTCAACCAATCAGAAACAAAACGAAAACCGATCGCGATTTGGTTATCCGCGTCTTCCCGCGCTTTTCGCTGTTAAGCTGGTTTTACTTTGAATTCTCATTGGCTAATAAGGAAGTGAATCATCGTTTTGACTGCACGTTGTGATTTCGTTAGTTTTGGTTTTTCAACACTCGATTTAAGACTGCGCTATTTCCACTTTATTACTTATAAGGTGGACGTAGGGCAGACGGTAAACAGTTTCCTTTGAAAGGTAACTGTTTACCGTCTACATAAAAATTAGTAACGATTATCAGTTTACACTCTAATCTCCAATATTATGGCCCAGTTACCTAGTATACTTGTCTATTCAAGGTGTAATGTTCACTGAATTACAAAACTGAGTTATTACTACCTTCATCTATTTTTAAAACGTGTTTCTTTTGACTAATTAGTGTCATGAGTATAATTCCCAAGCCACACGTGCCCGCATCGCGGACCTACTATTTTTTGTATTTTGAATAGAAATGCAACGCAAACAAGTACTGTCGACGGCTGTCAATCCCAGAATGTATCACGCTTGTCACTCAGAGGCTTACCAAATATCCTATGCTCATCGAAGCTATCGTGAAAACTACTAAGGGTATGTTATTACCTTTACATCCTAACATCATTATGTATACTCTCCACTCTCTTCCCTATTTAGGTCTTAAGGTGCTGGAAAAGAGAATTTGTTTAACAATCAATAGCTTCTTTGGTTACAGATCCTTTTTCAAATTCTCATGACCTTAATGTTTGATTTAGGGGTGTTACTGTTAGTAAAAATTGGATGCTATATAAACTCTTACGTGTCAAATGGTGAAATTATTCCGCGGAGTACATTATATTTCGTCGTATATATCCAACATGACCCTGTTCAATTACCCTTTTCATTATTTCATACAAGTTCGTGATGTGCGCAATTTTTTTTCGCAGTCTTCTCCGCAGCCGTTGTTTGGCTTTGTCACGCAACAACCTATCCCTTGTATTGTGAGACGAAGACGAAGACTAAGACTGATAGACAATTTGCAAATAGGGTTCTTTTATGTCCATTTAGAGTCCTGTCTAGGCTATCATCCCATTTCAATTTAATGTTATCAATTTTGTTGCTGGTTTTTTTTTTCTTTAGAGTCCAAACCGGATTTTAGCTCGCTCAAGAACTCCATCGCTCTTATTAAGGTAAGGCCGCCTCATAATTCGCCTTGATGTTATTCGAAACATATGTGAACAAATAAGAACTATTCAATCGATCAAAACGAACGCCCGGTCGTAGTTTAGTTACAATTTGATTTGTTTGTTATTGCGTTTAGATGATATTACAAAGTGTCGATCAGACGATAAAGGATTACGAAAAACAGAAGGTATGTGATCAATGCACTGTGTAACATACGCTTACCCAATCTTATCCCCAGGCATTCTCTCTTGCTTCTTTTAATCGCGCGCGGTATGGTTTGTTGTGTGCAAGTCTCTTTCGGTGACGTCACCTCTCACAATAGGGTTCAGGTTTAACCGAGCCGAGAACACCAAGGGAGGGCACTTTGTGAAGCCTGCGCACACTGTTTGAAACAGCGTGTGTTAGTAGGGCGGGCTTGTAAAATGTGACTCTCCTGATAAGAAGAGTTGTGAGAAGGTCTGCTCCACCTGTCATTCGAAGTTGTGCCTTTCGACTCGATTAGCTCCAAAACTTAAAAAAATTAAAAGTTTAATGGTACTGATGTGATAGTGGCGTGTAATACTGAATTACGGTTACGATATTTAAATGCATGAATCATTCTCTATTGTAGTTACTTCAAGAAATGAAATTGAAGCTGGATTTGAAAGTAACTGTTAACTTCAAGAATGGAAAAGTTAAGGTAAACTTGCAATAAATAACTGGATAGTCACCCATTACTTTTCCGCCACCAGTTTCGTGACGAATCACCACCCAGATAAAAATGTCACGCCATTAAAGAAGATCTCTCCCCTTTTAATGACTGCAAACTTACTTTTGTAGAACATCGACTTCGCAGCAAACACAAGCAAACTTGTGCACGATGGTGTGTTATTGTGGAAAACAGCCAAGAACAAACTGAATGGTAAAGTGCTTACCCATTCTATGGACATTGTACTCGATTAACTCTTTCACTCCCACAAGTGACCAAGACAGAATTTCTCCTTACAATATCAATACAATATCTAGCAGGTAGTTTGTGAGAATAAAGAAAAATATCAATTATGGGTTTATTAGTAGATCCAATACCAAATTCTCTGAACTAATATCACAAGAATTGTATGGCAGACAGTAAGGAGAATTACTGATGAGATCTTGGGAGTGAAAGGGTTAATGGCATTCTTTTGCACAATTGCATAGATATCACAACTAGAAAGAGGGCTTTTATGGAAAGTTTTAAGTGAATTACCATATACTCAGGAACCTTCATTTCACCTTTCGTGAATAGTAACTTTTATCGAGGGTAGCGAAGTCTCCTAATCGTAAAATGATAAAACTGCTCGATAATAATTGGTCCGCTTAACCAATTTTGCTTAAATTCATGGTGGACTTATGACTGTTTTTGCGTTTTTCTGCTCAAGTTACAGTGGGCTATTTTAATCTGCAGAGCAGACGAAATTTTGGCGGGCGAGTGCTTAGTATTATCTAGGAGAAAATTATAACTGCCGTCTTTGATTTTTACCGTAGTAGAAAGCTGGGGAGAGAAAGATATTTGTACCAAGGGGGTGAGCGACGGTCATAAAAGAAGGAGAGGAGGGAGGATGGGGCAATGGTCTTTTCGCTTTTCCGCGCCCCCTCCCCCCTCCCCCCACCGTCCACTCTAAATCAAACATGGCCAGTCGAATAAGCGGTCGCGAGCCTCTTAGCGTTAACTTGCCCTAATAAGACGCCTGCACTGCAGGCTAGGGCTATTTACGCACACTGTTTCTTTACTAAAAGTTCTACTAATCGTTGTCAACCTCGTTCTTTTGGTGTTTCCAAACGTTATTGATTGTCAATATGTTTGATTGTTAGTTCACTTGACCTTGCAGAAACTCGAGTCCTTGTCATGGAAGACATGTTGGTTTTCCTCCAGGAGAAGGATCAGAAATACAGTTTGCTGTCATTGGATCAGAAGGTTAGGAGCGTGTTTACTTATGTAACGGATCGATTTCCTTCTCATGTTTTTGTTTTGTTTCCGTGAAAATATTATCATAAAATGCCGAAATATTCTCCCAATAAGTTGTGCTACGGTTTCAACATGCTAGGTTGCCACAGTAGTTCCTAAGGGTCTTTGAAACACTTTTAATTTAGCTTTATGTGCCTGTTACTCAAAGACAAGCCTGGTGAGCCCTAATTAGCATATGATTTTTGAAGGTTCAGAGCCACCTCAGGCGAAGAATGAAGGTAGCTCTGAGCTTACGATAAAGTGTTTTAGTTATCGATCCATCATATCATTGGTGTTGAAAATTATGAAACCATATTCTCAACATCGTTTTTATTCTTTCGTTAAGGCCCCAGTTGTAAGGCTTAAAAAGCTCATTGTGCGGGAGGTCGCAACTGATAGAAAAGCCATCTTTCTTGTGAGCCCCAGCAGTCAAATACCAGAGATGTACGAAATAGTGTGCGAATCGGCTTCCGAAAAGAAACGGTGAGTGCCGAGCTTTCACTTTTCCTTGAAAATAGGTTAAGAGAATTTGTGGTCGCATAAATGATACATACAGATGAAAAGTGTGTCAATTCTTGCCACCTGTTAACGAGATGATGTTTCGAAACTGTGAAGATAATTTTCTTTTTTGATCGTTTCTGATGGTTAGGCCCGGACTAGGTAACATCAGCTACATAACAACAGCGATGTAAAGAAAAGCTGCGATCTTTTGCTCCGTCGTTTTAAAACCTTACGCCCCTACATCAGTATGCATATTCTCCATTCTGTTCTCCATTCTGTTCTCCATTCTGTTCTCCATTCTGTTCTCCATTCTGTTCTCCATTCTGTTCTCCATTCTGTTCTCCATTCTGTTCTCCATTCTGTTCTCCATTCTGTTCTCCATTCTGTTCTCCATTCTGTTCTCCGTACATTCCCTAACGTGCAGACAAGAATAATTTTTTTGATAATCAAGAGCTTCTTTAGTTGATGATCATTTCCTCTATTCTCACGACCTTAATGTGTGATTCAGAGGTGATTTTGTGAGGAGAAATTAGATGTTAGTCACTCTTAGGGGTTAAAGGGTTAAACCTTCTTTATAAGAGGTTCTTTGTGTTTGGGTAATGTTTTCACTATGTACTGTTGCTTGTGTGCGGGTTTGACCACAACAAGTCCTTTAGTTAACTAAAGAGATTGTTTGATATCCGCTAAATTGAGGAAAAAAAGCAATGGTTTGGGGCAAATCAAACAAACAGAGAAATGAACGAAAATCAGTTATTGCTTAGCTGAGCTTTTGCATTAGCACCATTGTTTTTGTGATACCGTCATTTTCTGTCGCTGTTTCCTCCATCTGGCGATGTCTTGCATGAGTGCAGGGTTTTATATGTTAACGTATAACCTCTCCTGATTGTTTTCAGTTGGATGGAGATAATTCGCGATGCTGTGGCCAACGCCCCAGGAGATGAAAGTAAGTGACAGATTTTTATATTGAAACTGATTTATGCCAATCGGGGTTTCCATTCGTTTCTCGTTTGCCGGCTGTGCCAAGCATATCAGAGAGTCTGACAGAAGTAGTTAAGCTTGCTTACCCGATTTACTTCACTAAACTTCAGTGTGTATAAGCAAATAGTTTTGTTTTCAGTTTACCAACTGAGTGAATTTAATAGGAAACGTGGGTGATTTTCAATGAAACCTTTTTTTACTTCCTCCTGTAGATCTTGATGACTCTAGTCTCATCACCACAGCTGCAGGCGAACGAAGGAAGATTATATTACGTAGAGCCAGTGTACTTATTGGTTAGTATTCCTCTTTCTTCGTCGCTTTCAGTGTAATAATTTCCTTCAAATGAACAGCCTTTGCGCATGGATCCTTTTTTTTCCTGTCCTTTCTTTGCTTTCTACATGTTGACATGTGGTATTCGTTTTGTAGATCAAGTACACAACAAGGACCTTGAGGACGCGGATAGAGGAAAACATTTAGCTGAGATGCAGGTCAGTGTCTGATACTCCTAGCAAAACAGGTGCTAATTGTTTTTTATTTAGGCAAGCGGAGGCAAAGCGCGAGGCGAAAGCGAGTGTAGCTTGCGAGCAAGTCCTTATTATCAGCACTGATGGCCGCGCGTTTCTCTGCTCGCGGGAATATTTGAAGTGAGTCAAAAAGAGGTTTGCTAGGGGTCTGGCACTAATAATTATCGGTACCAGACCCTTGAAGACCGGTACCAGACCCTTGCTCAAGGCCTCAGACCTTTCGTGGGCTAGTTACGCTCAAGTAATGGATTTCTAGAAAAGATCGACATCGACACATGTCCGCTTGCGAATTGTTTTCATAGCCTTGTGATATTTTTCTTTTTTCAGGAACTCGTCAGTCAAATAGAGGCTATGGAAAAAGAAAAGGTAAGTGCTGTAAAGAACGTAAAACTAGAGAAGTGCCATGATAAGCTCAAGGTCTTGTGTATTGTTTATCTTTTTTAACGCTGTTTCTTTATTGGCGCGTGTTCTCCTCTTTTCAGTCTAAAGTGGATGCCGATAAAAGCAAAGAACTGGCAAAGACGAAGTAAGTGGATTTACCCCGTTTTTTAACCCTGAAACCCCTAAGAGTGACTGACTGATTTTTCTCCTGATTGTCATACAAATTCTCCTTGTCAGTATCATAGGAATTGTGAAGAAGTCATTGTTGAGAATATAAAAGCTAATGTTAGGGTGCAATAAAATTGCACGAGCCCGTAGTGCTCGTTAACACCAAATTGCGCTCGAAATCATGTTATTTCATGTCACTCGTGTTACGTGAGAATGCAATCGATTTCAGCAAATCAGAAGCGCGTAATTTTTCCTGTACATCATTATGCACATTCATTTATTGGTTTTCTTAGGGAAACAGTTTTATTGATATCAGAACTCCTCTCTAGTGGGTTGGTTAACTTTTACGTCTAGCATGGTGATCTCATTTTGTTTTCAGGGAGTGCCTGATGACCACTATGCAACAGGTGCAATCTACATTATCCAGTGAGGATCCTTCATCTGAAGAGGCTCAAAGTGATACTCAAGGGAGCTCCTCGTCCTTATTTGTACCTGGAATTGGACCCAAGAGGGCCGAGACTTTTAGTGGCTTCGATAGCAAACTCAAACCCGATAATCTCAACAAAGACAACATCAATCGAGCGAGCTCTATGAGGACTGAGAGACCTGGGATGGGTTTCCCATCCAGGCAGTTGCCGGGTGCAGTCAGTCCAGCTGGTGGAGCTAGTCCAAAGATGAAACACAAGCGGCGGTCAAGCGGGGGAGGTGGAGGGTGGTCGTTCTTGAGCAAGAGCGGCGGAAAGGAGGACAAGGAACAGAGTGGAAGCACAGGTATGACAGGCTTCATGTGGCATGCATTTAGCAGCACCAACAAACTCTATATTTCTTAAAAGGGAGAGGGTTTGGTGGAGGAGCCTTGAATGACATTATAAATAACGGGTGCGGAGTAGACTCTGTCCCTTACCAGGACAAGCCCGGTAGCAAGTTAGTTATTTATAAACACAATCGATTCTCGTGACCGAGACAAGAAATGAAGTTTGAGTGGTCGATTTCTTTTTTATCCATTTATCGTAATGATTATATATTCTCACCTTCTTTTCAGGTGATTTAGCTTCTGATTCGCCGTCCTCATCTCCAAGTCAAACTCCTACACCCTCGCCGCTGCCCGGGCAAGAGGTGACTTTGTAATTTATTTTTGTAGTTGAAAGGAAATGCTTTGGTTTCACGATATCATTTACACAAAAAAAATTATCGACCTTTGCCTTTGGTCTGTCTGAATGTATAGAGCTATTTTAATGATCTTTACTTTAACTTTTTCAACAGCCTGACGCCGCTACAGACATCGACGGGTAAGCTGGATTAACCCGCTTCTAGTAGTCAACTTTTACTTGGCCCATTCAACTGTGATAATAATTATTAGCGGAATGATTCGTTACATTCCGTGATTCCCACCAAGGATAAGGATGACGTTGCTGTTATCGTCGAAGCATCGTTACTTGTGCAATATAATGCACTTCTAATTTTAAATTACTAAAATGAAATGACCTCTAATAACTTAAATGTGATCCAGGCTTGTAGCATATCGTCCTACGCAGGAAACTGCGACCTCCCCATACGCCACTTAAGAGAAAATTAAGATATTTTTATGTGGCATGAGGTTCTTGTGTTAATGCTAAGCTATTTTTTTCTTGTCCTCTTTAGTGGAGTTAAGAGTGCGCGCTTTAGACCTGTAAAAGAACAAGGTGGCAATACGTCACCTCCGTTGCAGATCAAAGCTGACCATCAACAAGGCAGGCTCAAGCATAACCTCAGGGAACAAGTACAGCAACTATCGTCACCGCGCGCTCAGCGCCAGACCCGCCCATTTATTATTGACGAGGAGGACAAGGAACGAGAACAAAAAGACCAGAGTCCAGAAGGTGCTACCCAAGACGTTATTTATTTCTGATAGGTAAGGCGGAGTGGGTTTTACGTTTTTAGAGCTGAAGTGCCCCCCTCTCCCCCCTCTCTTGATATTTAAAATGAAATATGCGGAAGTGACGTCAATGGGCAATTATTTAGGGGAAGGGTGGGTGGGGATGATACCATTAATTTTTGTTACAAGTGGTAAGGCTATTTGAAGGCAATTAGAAAAATTTCCTTTACTGATCAAGATTTTTTTTCTCTGCAGATATGGCTATGACAAATACTTTTTTTCATTTAGGAGATATTCACATAAATCAAACTTAGTGAAAAAGTGTAAATAGAAGCGTGCGATCAGAAAAAAAATGTATGTACGTTATAAAATTCTTTTGTAAATTGACTTGGGTACAACAAAGTGAATCATCGTTTTAATATAAGGACGCAGATAGTTTAACAATGACAACACGTGATTTATGGTCACTGGTTAGAAAACAATCGGATAACACCGTAGCGATAGATTTCAATCACTTATTAGGTAGACGCTGTGTGAAAAGGTATTGGTAAATACGTCATCTTTTTCATGCTCTTCAAATCTTCGTAGATTTCGTATTTCTTCTCCATGCGTGAAAGGGGTGAATAAAGCCTATTTTTGTACAATTTATTTTTGGCTGTTATTTGCTTGCTTTAATATCAGGACTTCGTGAGCATTACATTAAAATATCTTATAAGGTATGATCTCATGACTTCCTTTCCCCAGCCTCAGCATGAGAGCTCTCAACAACGGCTCAGCGTGACGGCTCTCAACAAGTTGTCGCCATAACGATGTGCGTTACGTGCCTTCTCCTCAGGCGCAAGCGAACGTAGACGACTAGTAACAAGCGTTAGAGATTAAAGGCAAACTCTCCTAATTTGTCTTTCGCGTTCCATTGCATCGGCTTATAACGTTTATTTTCTTCCCGTTGTCAAATTCGTCTGCAAAGGTTGAAACAGTGCTAGTGAATTCCATCCCCAGCCAGTTTCTTGCAACTCCGATCGGAGCGTTTAAAAAATCACTGAGTTCAACAGTCTAAATCAAACTAAAGAAACCTATCAATTGTAACTTATAACAGTAAGCGTTATTTTTTTCAAGCATGAAACGTCAGCCGAGTTTTCATCCCCTCTCACGCCGTCGACTACTGTGCTGCTGTTTTCCGCGCTCCCACCAAATACCTCATTGAGACATCTCCATTTAGAGGGGATGATGAAAAATTGGTCCAAAGCTGAAGATGTTTGAAGCAGGATCACTTGCCATGGGTTTAAAAATGTGGGGGCTCCTCTGATTTGGAAGCAAATGGGCTACTGATGGGGTGTCACCAGGTTGTTCGGCTACACCCTACTGGAATGAAAAAAGTATTTGTCTCGCGCTATTGTTATTACACCCGCTCAAGGCCAGATGTGCACTCAGCGGGGTGCTTTTTGGAACAAGAGGACTCTTAAGTCATTGTATTTAACAATAAAGCAACTTATGGGAAAATTAATAACGGAGCTAATGGGTAACTGAGCTATGAAGCGACCCGGCTTGTAAGCGGACAGAACGAGAAATGCAGCCATTAGACAGCAAATTTTGACATATTGTTTTTAGATACGATTGAAGGGATATTGGTATAATTTGTGGCCGATTTGTGATTTTGGACATTAGTGGCTGTTTTGTGATTTTGGACAGTAGTGGCCGATTTGTGATTTTGGACTGTAGTGGCCGATTTTTAATTTTAGTGGCCGGTTTGCGATTTCGGGCATTAGGGGCCAATTTTGATTTTGGATTAGAGTGTTTGGTCAATAGTGGCCGATTTGTGATTAAGGTGTTTCTTTATTTTGTATCGCTGTTACGACGTAAGAAATTTGAAGCATGAAGCCTGTATCGAGCCAGCCACAATTATTGGACACCCTGTATCAAACGGACAGTAGCCGTGCGATCACACGGTCTTCTGTCGGAAGAGCCTGATAAAGTAGCTGTGACCGACTCTTACGCTGCTTCACTGCCGTGATTCTCTAATACAAAGATTACTTGATCGCAGGTGAAGTGGACACTGGCACCAAAGTTATGCGTATTTGTTGACTGAAACCTTTATCAGGTGGACAGGTCAATGGAAAATTCGAGTTTCATTTTTATCCGATTAAAGTTTATGAGATTAAATATTCTCTACTTTAAGACGTTTATTCTGGTAATTAACTGATATTCTATCCACCCCAAACATCTAGAATCGAAAGGTCCTCCCTTTTCTCTCTTGGGGTTTCACAGTAAATAACTAGTACTAAATCCTGCAGGTGAACGCTTGAAAGAGGTCTCGACATAGAGTAGTCGTTTGTAAGGGGAGAGTTACGCCAAAGAGAGATTGATTCAAAAAGGGCAGATATGGATTAGTACATGGAAGATTAAGGAGGACGGTGAGTGATAAAATTCAGTTATTTAGGGTAAACTTATTACAATATGCTAACCGAGAAGTAAGTCCCTAATGAATTTTTAAGAGTTCTTGCTTATCCAGAAAACTAACATGACTGACACAAAAGCTAACAACATCTTCGAACGTCATTGTTCACGTTTTATTGATATTTTCTAGATGTGTTAACGACATTTAAACAAAAATAGCAATTACTTATATTGGCTGGTTGAGTTTTGTGCCAATTGATGAACCTCAGTGATTTGATATATCACGCACCAATCCTTGGGTATGTTTGAATGAAACTGAGTAGGATTTGCTATTCGATGGTAACTAGAAAAACCTTGTGTGTGAAGTTTTACATGTAATCTGTTCCAAAAGTGGTCTTAAATCAAGAAGGAAAAATTGTCAACCAAAAAACGGAAAAAACAGCCAATATATTGGCTTGACAAGGAATCGCACGGAACCTCTTTGAGCTCTGACGTCATGCTTTGTGACGTCCTTACACTTCCTCCATTAAGGAGGATCTTTCCTTCTGACCGCAAAACTGCCTCCTCGTCTCAAAAGTTTATACCTTTTTTTAAAGATTTTGTTTCGTCGTTCATTTTAATTCCTAGAGGTACACGAAACTGAAAAAATAGAAAAATGAAAAATGACCTCATAATTCTGAAACTGAAGTCCGTAGCATGTGTTGGATTCGATCCAAGGAAATTTTCCCTTTCTATCATTTGTGACTGTAAACTCTGGCGCTATTCACTTTCGGTTGATGACAATAAATTACTGATCTTGAATTAGTAAAATGACGTAATAGTTAACATAAATAATTCCCTGGTGTCAGAATTGTATTTTTGGCAAGACTTCAATCCGTAATCAGGCGCCTTCGTCAATTGTTATGTAACCAGACAATAGAAACGTAGGAGCGCCATAAGGATCCTTTAAGATTGCTTCACATGGAAATTCCCAATCTGAAAAGAAAAAAGAAAACCCAAAGAAATTAAATAACTCGAGAAATACTGAGGTATACCACCAAAGGTAACTAGTTGTTACACTGTAGTAAAATTACAAAATCATGTCAACTGCAAAAGACATAATTAAAAACTGCCCATCGAGAGGTTATGTTTCTGAAATCGTACTGTCATTTCCGTTTGCTTCATTTCCGGTTTGCCTTCGAAATACCCATTGTTTCCGGTTGAAAGAACGCGATGATCTGTTCTTCTTCAGACTGTCGAGCGTAAGACTGGTCCTTCAAGACCTTCGAAGAGAATGATCTCTCGGGTAACGAACTGAACAGCTAACTATGCATGTTTAATAAGTCTTGTTATGACTATGTAAGTTGACAGTTTATAAAGGGCTGTGATACCGCAGAGCAGAGAGGAAAAAAAGTTTCCTGTGGAAGCTTCAGCGTTTTGAAATATTGAAGCAGATAAGTTCTAATTTCGTCCTAGAGCTACTTTTGTTATCGACGATAGCAATGATCTCAATTGATCTATTTTTGTTGTCGACTATTCTTCGGAACGCATAGCTCTAATGCTATTCAATTTAGGATATTATTCCAAACCTTTTAACGCCGTGAAACAACTGAATAAATTGTTTTGTGCCAATACAGTATCGTTACGCCAAACTATCGCAGGACTATAAATAGATTGGTTGTGTGGTTCAAGTGCTTATTAGCTGGAATTTTTTCTGTTGATATTTCCCGTAACCAATTTTCTCGAGGGAATTAATATGGTAGACGGTGCATGAAATCGGGAAGAAAAGAAAACATCGCTTAACCTCTCCTGTCATTAAGATTATTTAATATTCCCGCCTGTGGGAATTATTAAACAGTCTTGCCGTGGGTTCTGCTACGAACGCTGCTAGTTTATATTCACGCAAGCGTCGAAATGAACGTCGCGACGTGATTGTAAGTGCGGGATTGTGTAACTGCGTGGAAGTTAAGTCGAAGGATTAGATCTGAAACTCACCCTATTATGGTTTTTTGATCAAATTTTTAAGAGGGTTACCGGAAACCCAGACGACTGAACGATGATCACCGTGGCGCAAGAAGAACGTGCTGTGACTGTAACTCCTCGAAACAGAGCTAACTTTCGAAGGCTCAAAACCAATAGCATACAGAGTTATAAACGATGGGAAAAAGAGAACGAACTTCTGTATGCCATGATGGAAGACGAGAGCGAATGGCTGGCAAAGTTATTTCCCGATGTTGTTATAAGTCCCGACTTTTTTTTCTACGCTTTGGAAGATGGTTCACTACTCTGTCGACTTGCGAACTACATCCAAGAGAAAGCGGAGACCCACTCTCGGGAGCGAAAAATCCCAGTACCAGGGAAAAAATTTCGTTATCACACAATGGGAAAATGCAACAAAGAAATCAAACTCTTTAAGTCAAGGGAGAATGTGCAACAGTTTCTAACGTGGTGCCGAAGTCATGGTATTCCCGAAGCCATCCTGTTCGAATCGAACGACGTTGTCCAAGTAGACGATTACCGAGAGGGCTGCAGAGGTATCATAATTTGTCTCATGGAAATTGTCAGAAGGACAGCTAAGTTTGAACTCGACGAGCTTCCCCAGTTAATTCAAATGGAGAAAGAAATCGAAGAGGACGAGGCTATGAATGATACGGATGTATCGGACGAACAAGGGCAAATTTTGAACGTGGAGCAAATAAACATGAGTGAATTTGACAACCTTGAAGTACAACAGACAGATCAGCCAGAAATCCAAAGCCCTAGTTCTTTAGACTCGGATTCTGGAGTTGACTCTGTATTTGATCTAGAAGAGGGGGACAGCGCAGCGTCTCGTTTGACGGAGTTTTCTGTGGAAGAGGAAACAACGAGAGCCACAGCCGTGGTAGGAAAACAAACTCCATTGAAACCAAAAGATCGAAAAAGTTGTCCGAAAATTCAGAAAAAAACTGATGAACTTTCTTCTCTACTTGATAGCAAAGGACCAAAATCGGAGTTAGATAAACAGGTAAGCATCTATGCCTATTTCACGTTAATTTTCACGTAACAAAATTTTGAAGGACTCCTAATTAACTATTCCACGGAAGAAGAATTGACCCGAGGGTTTTCATTATGACAACTTCAAGAAAGTGTTTGCAAACATCCATTCAGGCGTTTACTTAGTAGGGGGTGCAATTCCGCCGCTATATACCAATTAATATGGTCATAATATTGCGACGAAATATTTTTTAAAGCAAGAAGTTGAAACAAAATTGAGTAGTTTTATCAATATCGTTTTCGATATGAATACTCGTCAATCCACGAATTATGCAAATATACTCTGTTTATGTTGATCGACTGAAGATAACGGTGCTCATATTACATTTCTACGCACGTTTCGTCTGAAAAGTACAGTTGTTAGATTCAGAGTTTAATCTACTTTTCTCAAGGATCTAGATTACAGCCGTAATAAGCTTGAAAACAAAACAGTTTGGTGTTGGATGAAATAATTGCTATTTAAAGTGATACTAAAATGGCTAGCATATACAATAAATTAATTTCACATTGAATATAATTTGGCTAAGCAAGGACATCTGTCTCCTCAGGGCAGCCAGCAGATGGCTTAATTTTATTAAACGGTAATTTTAAACGACTGATATGATCGTCTGTGTCAAGAGTTTAGGTTTCTCTCCGTGAATTTGTTGACAACAAGACTTCTAGCGCCCGTGGAAACCAGTTAAATGCATTTTTAAATAGAATCTTCCGATTAGAAATCATTTGAAATGCAGCTGAGAGAAAAGATCACGCTAACTACGCATATCAAGTTTTTCCAAACAACGCGAAAATTTTGTTAGAGAAGGGTTTTGTAGAAGTGATATTACAGAAATTTAGATGCACGGTAGGTGGTTTTCTTTCTTAAGGAAAACAATAAACTATTTGCATAAGAATAGCCGAAACCATTTAATTTTTGGTCGCATACATTTGTTTAAGAGCAGTTTTGCATGTCTAGTAAATATTGTTTCTCCCGCCCGAAGAAAAGCCTTTGATCCGTAGAAGAATTAATTGAATATGACATTTAATGAAATGAATATAACGATTCTTGGATCACGAATAGAATAATCACCGCTATTTTCTAATGTTTCATAGGTGGGGATAAAAAGTTAATCCACAGCTTAATTTTAATACATATTACTACATAACTATACAAATGTAGCACAGTGAGGTGTACCTCTACTTCTACACATATTTGACATCTTAGTATTTTTCTTTGATAAATCAATTCAAAGAGCACTCCTTGCTTGAATGAAATCACACCAAAATCAATTATTTTTTAATTTATAATACTACATATACATGTATATTTCTGACACTGGAGTAAGGAGGGAGAGTTGATTCCTAAATTCTGGGAAAGTTGAACTTTTCAAAATTTCTTACAGTTTTTATGTGCAACATTTCTTAATTATGGACCCTGTTCTTTCTACACAATAACACAGGTGTGCAAGCTTGCTCAAGATTATGACATAAAAGTTGTTCACCGACTGAAGGAAGGAAAATACATTATTCTTGGAAGAATCATGTTTGTTCGTGTAAGTGGAGCTCAGTTTAACCCTTTGACTAGCATCTAATTTCTTGTTACATTATCACCCCAAAATCACACATTGAGGTCACAGGAATAAGGGAAATGATCCTCAACTAAAGAAGCTCCTGATTTATAAACAAATTCTCCTTGTCAGCAATTTAGGAAATGTACAGACAACAGCAAGGAGAATATGCATTCTGATGTTAGGGTGTAAACGGGTTATGGAGTTTCCTTGATAGATGTGTGTTTCACAAAATAAATGGATCTAGAGAGGTATATGTCCAGGAAGTAGGGGGTGTAAATTAGGTTTAAAGTTTTTAATTAAAGGAGGGGAAAATCAGCCTTGTAATAACAGAAAATCTTTTATACTGATTTTTAGTCTGGCCGGGCATGTGGGTTACTTTGCCATCTAGGTGAGGAATTGGGATCAGTGGAATATTGGGGAAGCTGATTATGGCTTATTTTGGTGTTTCTTTGTGTAGTGATGTACATGAAAAAATTATATGTTTCTGATGGGCTGAAAATGAGTGCATTCTAATGTTATATGAGTGCAAAGTTGTAACATGAGTGCAAATTACAGTAAGAGCACACACGCTTTCAAAATTTCCTTCATCTTGACTTTCTGTGATGTTTTTTCATGTATGTTACGGTAATAAAATTATTTCTCCTGCAATTTGGTGTAATAAGCACTTGTAAATTTTTAAAGACTACAAATTGCACTTGCCCTATGAGCTTATGCAATTTTGTTGTCTTTGAAAAACTTACTTATGCTTATTGACACCAAATTGCACTTGAAATGATGTTATTACCTATATTAACAAATGTTACTTTAGAAAAGGGTAATTAAGTATTATCAACTGAGTTATTGGTGTAAATTGGCCACTGTAAAGAGTTTCAAAGCTGACATCTTGAGCATTGGCCTTCATCAGAGCGAATGATGAAAGGCTAATGCTCAAAATGTCAGCCTTGAAACTCTTTACGGAGGCCAAGTTGCATTATCAACTCAGTTAATGATACTTAATTACCCAGTGATATTCTCCCACTGATGCAGCACCACAGTTTCTTTAAAATGGAGAGAGTACGGTTGTAGTAGTTAAGGAATAATCCCTCCTGGTATGGTAAATTAGGGGTTATCATAGGTGCTGAAGAAGGGGAAGGAAAGATGTAGGAGAACACATGAGGAGGGGGGGGGAATTGTTGTATTCCTATTTCATGCTTTTTTTTGTTTATACCACACAATAATAATAATAATAATAATAATAATAATAACTTTATTTAAGTGTCAGTGTATTTTAGCACTGCTGTGCTAATTGGGGACACTGTAAATAAGGAAACAAATATCGTAAATGAACAGAAACTCGTTAAAAACCCCAACTGGTAGGAGGCAGACCAGTTGGCTATTTACAAAGCGTGCAGGAGTTGAATTTGGGGCCACCGAAGACAAATCCATCCAGTGGCAGGGAGGAGGACTTGAACCCGGTACCTCCCGCTTACAAGTGCAGCGCCCTAACCACTAGGCCACGCTCGCCTCCTAAACAACCCACCCAGTCAGTCAATTTTGGTGATAAGTAATTCCTAATTTATCATGTTTAAGGTCTTGTTATCATCAATTTAACTGTAGATGTTGAATGATCACATGTTGGTACGTATTGGTGGAGGATGGGATACTCTTGAACATTACCTAATGACTCATGTGCCTTCCAAGCAAGGTAAGGAAGCTTGATTATGATAATAATAACAAGTAATCAAAAAGTTAAATTATTTCTAATTTTATCCTTGCTATTTTCTGATTTCAAAGCCATTTGTAAAACTTTTTAAGCTTTTGAAGTTTATATTGTTGTTTGCTATTTTCCAAATACATGAAACTGAGTTTCACACTTAACAAGGTGGGATAGTCACAAATAAATTAACAGCTGACATGAGTTGTGACTGATTGAAAGGTAAATAATCTTAAAATCCATTTTTGGTGATCTTCCACATCAAGAAGCCAATGCCAAGAGAAGAATGGAAAATAGAAAAATAAATTTCTCCATTTGATACCTTTTATCTTGTGTTTGTTGCTCTGTTGCCTTTGATTTCGCCACATGCCAGAAAAGCTGCAAGCTTAGTAGGCTAGGAAACCATTCTAATCACCTGTCTGAAAACTTATTGGCTACCTGGTAATGACTTATGAGCATATGCCTTAATGCACACAATGACTGTAAAGCTTACTTACATAGATGGAGTATTTTTAAGTTTTAAAATATTTTGAGTGACTTTACATTTGAAAAATATTGAAAGGTACAAGACTTGACTACAGGTTTAAATGAATGCTTTAAACTTCAATATGATGGAAGACATCTTGATGAAATGGACTAATATAATATCATGGTTGTCATAGCTAAGGGTAGAGGAGGTCCAGCATAGGTTAAAAAAAAAATCATGAAACTCTTGAGCAAATATTTGAAATGATGACGTTATTCTCTGGTAAAGAAAGTCTTAGGTCCAAGTGACTATCGACCTGCTAATTGAGGAACAAACACTAAATAAACAGTGAACTCATGAACAAAGTAAATCAAAAATTATATGACTCCCACATTTATTTAAGGCAAAAGAACCAACTCAGTTCAGGTATAGACTGAAAGGAATGAACATGGTAACATGCTATGGCAATTCGATGGTTCCTACTGAAAGCTTTCGAACATCATTAATTGTACCGAGACATGAATATAAGCCAAAGTTTAAAGCTTAAAAAATAATTAGAGTGAGGTTATATTTTTAGCTCTTAGTCATTATTGTGAGTTTCTGGAAGATTCCTTGTCAGTTATATCATTCAACAGCAATGAATGAAGAATATCGATTGTACATATTATTGTTGTTTTCAAATCGTGCTCCAAATTTTCCTCAACTGTAGCTGTCGCTGCCATTCCCTTCAGGAATATAATTATTTTGAGGACATAAGATTGTACAGTACAGTACAAAGGTCTTGCATGGCTGACTCCTCTGTTACTTAATATTGGAGTTGACTTCGAATATTGCGTCAGTTGTTAGGGTCGATTGAAAAGTTTAAATGCAAATTCAAGAAAAAAATTTAAGAAAAAAACGCAATTTTATCTTGGGTCGCAATACTTTGACTCTTTCTCAGGGAGATTACAGGTGAGTTAAGGTAGGGTTACCAACCTTTAAGGCTTTCCGAGAGTTAAAGCATCATCGAATTCCTCCTTTTGGATTCTGTCTTTGAGTTTGACATTTTTTTCGTTGTCAAAAATATCAAAATATTTTGTGCAACATTATCAAGCGAAGTAGCTACGCGAGACATTCAAAATCTTGTCACTCTGACAGCACAGAACTAGCGACCCTCCGAGGCAAATATTGTGATTTGCATACCAGCTGATTCAATGAGTTCGTCCGCTCGAAATAAACATCACCCTGACAGCTTTTGTCATTCTCATGTTCTGATTGGCTGATATGCCGCACACACCCTCAAGTTGTCAATTTTTTTGTCTGACTCGCCCAAAGATTGCTTCGATTACTCCTGATCAATCATAAACTCGTTATTCATTCGCGAGTGTCGCGACAGCCACTGTGGAACTTTTTGGTGACTCACTCCTTCCTCACTTTTTGTCGCATCTTTCCCAACAAGTGTTTCCTGGTTAGATCGCATTTGAAGGTAAATTTGCTCTCGTTAAGATCTTAATGTTTTTATTCATGCATTGCGTCTCGTCTCATCAGATGCTTTGTGATCTTGGTTTTGTCTGAGCCATGATAAAAATATCTTGTATGTTAAAGGAAAATCGAGTCAAATCGTCAGAATTGTTTGATTGTGAGACGCACAGGCGCCAAAAGGGGGTCGATGTTAAAATTAAGAAAAAAATACACAAACTTGAAGTTTTGCGGTACTTCGTTGGCGAGAACATTACATCAGCATCCTAGGACGTACAATACCAACGCCATATGCAAGCACAAATCATCCGCGATCGGAATATCGGGCGTTTGATCGAGGCTTCTATCGAGTCATCTACAAAGTCCTCTGAAGCAAGCCGTCTGTGCATGTTCAAAACAGAAACTGAAAACTAGTTCGTTGCATGTGTATGAAATCTGTTACGTTTAAATTTGCCTATTTATAAGAATTTGACAGTTCTCGCTGACAGACCACGCTGCCATGCCTAAAACTGAAAATACAAGGCGTGAAACTTTTAAATTCTCAGTCATCTCTCGTCGTTCGGATTTTTGAACTTCGAACACTTGATCAGTGTAACGAGTGCTAATTTATGTTTTTGCGAGCGCTTTCGTTTTTTTTCTTCTCGTTGTGTATATTACCATTTTAGTTCTGGAATGCCGCTAGCAATCCCTGACCAAGTCGCCAGCTAGGTTCAAAACAAATTCACGGCATGTTCATTTCTGTGTAAGTTTCGCTTTGACAAGCATGCGTTAGAGACGAGGAACCTTTGAGCAAAAAAAAAAATTGCGTAGTTATCACTATGTATTTCGAAGTATTGTCACTTGGTTCGAATGATTACTCAACAATGTACTCTTATGTAGGAAACTATCCAATTTGAACAGTATTACTTTTGACGGAGTAAACGAAATTAATTAGATCTCTGAGCTGTCATACGCATGAATTGTACTGTGTTCAATATAAGACCAATTTGCGTGACAGAATTTTTTACACATCTGATAACATTCTGTTGATAAAAAGGTAGAATCAATTTGAACGAAAGTACACAAATTATGTTCTTGTCACAGTGATATTGACATCAATGTACTGCAATAAGTACAGATTTTAAGGATCTATTTAAAGGTCATGCTTTTTCCCCCAAGCAAAATGTTTACTTGGGAAAATTTAGACTCAAGTTACCGATTGAAATTATCTCTCGAATGTGGGGTCAATAACCAGCAGTATTTACTGATTTCAATAAATGGCCACACCCTGACAGCTTTTTACTGATAGTGTTTCAAAGGAGGTCTCATGGTTAAGTCCCACTGTTGTGAATAGACAACTAATTTGCATTGGACCAGTTAAGACTTTTTCCACTGACATTCTTGGCACTGCTAATATTTAAATTAAAGGTTATTTCACAGACTGGTATATTTTCTGTTGAAGGTTGTCTTAGGACTGAGTTACAAAACATTTCAAGAAAATGAAAATAATGTGTAGGTTGAAATTTATGTGATGTTGAAAAAACAAATTTTTCCTGAGTAACTACCTCCACAAACCCACTAATCATTTATAACATGAAATCAGTTTACTGGCCTAAAGGCCCATACTGCCCAAGTTTGGTTGATCTAGACTGCTTACATAATTTTTTTTTCTTTTTCCCTAAGCAGTCATAGAATACTTTACTATTAAGTAACATATCCCTGGATGGTTAACAGAAATGGATTATTAATTGAGAAACATATAATGAAAAGAAAAACACCACATTGTTTTATATTGTTTTTCTAAAAAAACTAGTGACAGAAAATGAAATTATTCACAAATATTTTCTTATAAGTTCCACAAAGTCACCCTTGATTTTCTGCAATAGATTGAATGGTTCTTATTTCATAATATTGGACAACTATGAAAACCTCATGCTGAGTGAATCCCTAAGATGATTTTGTAATACATTGTTGAGAGCCCCCATTGCTTAAATGACCTCTTAACCCTTTTGCTTCCAAGATCTCATCAGTAATTCTCCTTACTATCTGCCACACAATTCTTATGGTGTTAGTTTGGAGAATTTGGTATTGGATCAACTTGTAGTCCCTTGACTGAGTTTTCTTCTTTATTCTCCTCACTTGTCTGCTTGATATTGCATTGACACTGTAAGGAGAAATTCTCTCTTGGTCAATCATGGGGAGTAAAAGGGTTAATTATTGGGCCATATATTTGTAACTGAGAATCTTATTTTGGTCATGAGTGGCTTAGACTTAACAACCCTTTGGTTTCCATGGAAGATGGGATGACTCAGTTGTTAGTGTGCTGAAATATCAGTCAAAATATTGGGCTGAGTCATTGTGTTGTGTTGCTAGGTGAGGCACTATACTGTCACAGTGCCTCTCTACACCTGTACCTAAATGGGTGCAGTCAAACCTCAGTTATCCAGACTTGAGGCAACTGGGCTTAATACTCTGGATAATCAAGAGTCCAGATAAACAAAAATATGTATACAAATGTTTGTAGATAATAGGACCAAATAGGCAAGTTCAGGTAATCAAAAAATCTGGATAATGGAGGTCAGGTTAATCAAGGTTTGACTGTACCAACAAACTGAAGCTTAATGACATGGGAGTAGGGGGTGGGTAACCCTGTAATGCACTTGAACCTATGTAACGAGTGGAGTTGTAGTTCTCCCAATTTTTTCTGGTGGCAGGGACTGAATTAAACCTTGGCAGGCCTTTTGGTTCTACTCTGACTTCACCTTTATAACAGTTGGTTAGTTAATTGAGATAGCTTCTCAGGAAAAATTGTGTAATTGTAAGGTTCATTTTAATTTTCAGTTTCTTGAATGATTTGTATATTAGTCCTAAAAATATTTTTTTATTGTTAAATAAAACTAATTGAAATTTCTCTGTAATGGTTAGCATTTAAGTAACTTTCCATTCAAAGGGACCACTGACATAGTATATAAGGAAAAGAGTTGAATAACGTCTGGATTGGGTTTGAGTTTCACCCAATTATGAAATCTTGGGATATCTTCAGATCTTGGATGATTTGCATGTTTGCAAATTATGTGTATTAAGATTATTACCTTTAGTTCTCTTCTTTTATTGTGTAAGTTAGTTTGGTAAGAGGTTTTCTTTGTATTACTTACTAAATTGCCTCAATTCGACATTCTTAATCTTTTCTACAAATTTGTTTTGTTTCTCTTGTTTGTGGAAGGTTACAGGATTTTATTGCGTGCTGCATAGGGCTAATTTGTATTTAATTTGTGTGTATTTGTTAAAAACCGTCTGCCTAATTATTTATCATAAATTGTACAGAGCAGAATTCAGCGCCTTGTTGTCTATTGTTCTTCATTGCTTGTATTTCGGTGGCTGACGGCTTAGAAATACATTTGAATGCGTCCGTAGAAAAACTATTAAGAAATTCAAAACCGCGATTAAAATTAATGAAGGAGGTAACTGAATGGATATTGGAGGCGTTTTAAATCTAAATTTAATGCTAAGGTCAATTTTGGTGAACAAAGTTTAGGTCAACTGTATAATGGAACAATCTCCGTTATATATATAAAAAAACTTTAAGGTTTGGCAGGCTGGGTTTTTTTCGGTAGCTTTGGTTCAAAAAGAATGTGTCACTGAGGTATAACGAGTGGCTCTATTTTGTCTCTGGTAGTCGGGTTGTTATATTTTTACATAATTTTAATGAAAATAACATGTTTTTCGTGCATTTTAATAAATGAACGTTCCCTCCCCTTTTTTATCGCTGTGTTTTGTCTGTTTTACAATGTTAGTGCATGATCTGTTTTACACCATTCTGATGACTCCTACAAAGGTACCTTTACGTGATTCATATCAGAAGCTGGAGGCTTTAGATGCAAACCACCGTTAATTTAAATATGATTGCGTGTTGTCGGCAACTGTAGCTTAATTCTCACTGCATGATATTTTGTTTATAGTCGCGATTTCTGGTTTGTGTCATTGAATAGAAAGGCATTCCAAAAGGGATACGCCATGTGGTTTTATTTACTCCATCCCGGATAGAGTGTAAATTTGTCGGCGGTTTCATTTGGGTGGAAGACAGCTGAGAGTAGCCTCCTCCTCTAGCTAATTGGTTTGACAATCACGAATATACATTTATTAAAAATACCGTTTGTGTTTTACAGCTCTTGAGAACTCTAGTGCTACACCAAGTTTTCAGTCTCCTACCAGTCCACGAAATTCCATATCGACAGGAACTGGATGCAGAAAGAGTTTGTTCGACAAGTTTAAGAGGAAAGAACAAATTGGAGTTATCAGTAGAGGTAAATAACTTCCATAAGGTACCCCTCAAACGAGCCGCAAGCATATACCAGTATTGTCTTATGCCATGTTTGAAAAATGTACATATCTGATGTAAAAAGGCTTTTTGTCTGTATGTATTAATATTTAATTTTTTCCGTCTCCAGACTCGCCAGTTTATTCCTCGCAAGGAAGCTTGAGTCATCCTTTGGCGTCTCAGTCGACACCAAATCTAAGAGAAAAGTCAAAAAAGTTGTCTGTTGTCGAAAGTGACAAGAAGGACATCACCGACGCCATTCGAAAGATCGAGTCATCCGTGTCACAGAACTTAGCTTCAAGGCCCGTTAGTTTCACAAGCAAGACTTTTCATCAACTGAAAAGTCGTTTTGACAAGGGAATCTTTGGATCCAGCAGGCGAACTTCATCTCCCGATCTTTCGGTAAAAGGAAAGAGGATATTGAGGCGTTTGAGCGACACTTCTGCAATGGCGGACATAGCAACCACGCTTTCTTTCGACAGGATGAACGAAGACCAACAGCAAATTACCAGTGCTAATAATAATGATGCCGATCTGAAACAACCGGAGTCCGGCGATGAAGCGTTCCCAGGGAAAACAACGGCGCCAAGAGAAGACTTATTCGGGAACGAAACTCAACAGAGCAACGTTATGCCACCCGAACAAATTGCCATGGACGACACCGACAGCTCAGAATCGCGAGGAGATCTACCTTCCACGGATCACGCAAACGATTCTAATTGGACTGGAGATTTGATAGGTGGTCCAGTAAACGGGAGCGAAAACTTACAACATGGTGATCAGGGGAAGACTTCAGTTGATGTTTCGTCGTTTGATCCTCTCGCACCGACAGGTGAGCAGGACCAACTAATTTCGACAGAAAATGTACCTTCGGAAGTAATCGAAGAGAGGCCAAAGGCTGCGGGCGATGTTGAAGACGATGCTGTGGTTGGCAATGGTCACCTTGAATTAGAAAGTGTTCCTGGGATTGTACACGAAACAGCAGAAATGCATGACGAGCTAATCACGATGGAAGCTGATGATAGCGCGCTGGAATTAACACCCCGGATTGACCTAGGTGATTTGTTAGCGGACTCCCAACCAGTAGAACAAGTCACACCGGAGTCGCAGGAATCCACAGTAGAGTCTTCACCTCCGTTTGAGCTAGGAGATCCCCGGGTGGACACAAAATCAATGGAAGCCGAGAAGGAAGGAGATTTTGTTGAGCCCTCGCCCACGGAGTACCAGATTTCTGAAGTTGAGGCCACGAATCCTTTTGAAGAAGTCACATCTGATAACCGGTTCGAAGGGAAGGACGTCCAAGATGTCCCCTCTATTGAAATAGATCCTGTTGAGGAATCTCCTAACCGGGAAGAAGCTACTCAGTTTGAAGAGCCAGCGCGTAACCAGGAATCTGCGGTCAATTCGGAAGGAGAGATTACCACTCCTGTGTTGGACGAAATCACCTCTGAAGAGCAGAGTCAGAAAGTAGTCGAGTTTTCTTATTTAAAGGAGGATGAAAGTATGGAGGAAACTTCGAATTCCAAGAACGAAGTAAGCTTTTCAGAAGAAGAAGCCAAACCTGCAGAACTTGAAGCCACGCCTATGATGGAAGAAGCTAAGTCTGTAGAGGCAGAAGTGGATACTGTAGGGGAAGAAGCTAAGATTGCTTTGGAAGACGTTCATTCCGTAGAGGAAGAATCTACGCCCACGAGCGAAGAAGTAACGCCTGTAGAAGTCGAAGCCAAGGTTACAGAAGAAGAAGTCAAGTCTCTAGAGAAAGGAGTGAAGCCATTAGAGATAGAGGCTAGGCCCGCAGATGTAGAAATGAAGACTGCAGAGGAAGAAGTAAAACCTGTTCAGAAAGAAGCCAAGCCTGCAGAGGTCTATGCTTTTATGTTTACCGACGAAGGAGTCGCGCCCGTAGAGGAAGAAACTAAGTCTACAGAGGAAGAAGTGAAGTCTTTAGAGGAAGGATTAAAGGCCTTAGAGATAGAGACCATGCCCGCGGAGATACGAATAAAGACGAAAGAGGAAGAAGGAAAGGGTGAAGTGGAAGATGTTCGTTCCATAGAGGATGAAGTCAAACCTGTTGAGAAAGAAGCCAAGCCAGTAAATATCTATGCTTTAATACCTACCGACGAAGGAGTCACGCCTGTGGAGGAAGAAGCCAAACCTTCAGAGGAAGAAGTCAAACCTTCAGAGGAAGAAGTCAAACCTTCAGAGGAAGAAGTCAAACCTTCAGAGGAAGAAGTCAAACCAGTTGAGAAAGAAGCCAAGCCTGCAAAAATCTATGCTTTACCAGCAGAAAAGAAGACGGGAAATATTACAAAAACAAAGCCCCAATCAGCTGGTGTAAAATCAGCCAAGTCTCCCACCAAAGCAACTCCATCAACAGGGCCAGCTGCAGTGAAAAAACAGCCAGGAGCCACAAAGCCTTTAAATGCAACATCTAAAAAAGATGTCAAAGCTCCAGCTACAAAAGTGCCAGCATCCAAGCCTTCTGTTGCTACCAAGGCGCCGGCGGCGAAGTCAACAGCCACCTCCCCAGGCACAAAGAAACCCGCTGGTAAAACGGCAGCATCTAAGGTAGATGAAACGAAGAAACCAGAGAGACCCAAAAGTGCTGCTACAGCTCGTTCACCGACAAAGTCTAGCGTCACTAGCACCACTCGACCTGTTAGTGCGGTGTCTAAGAAAGTTCCAGCTTCCACCACAAAACCACCTGCCCGCAAGACCCCTGGTGTAGATTCCACTGACTCCGGAACACCGAAAAGTGCACCAAAAACTAGTGCTGGTAGGCCAGCATCTTCCAAACTAACACAAGTTAGAACGAGTTCGCCTGCAACGAAGCCCACGGCCACAAAGCCAAGCCGACCTCAGAGTGCAAAGCCTAGCGACAAACCAGACGGTGCAACCAAGACGCCTACCTCGCGACCACAGAGTGCAAAACCAAAGACGACCACTACGACTACAACTACTGTGAAAAAGACAACTACCACCACTAAGACCGGCATTGCCCCTATGAAAACTACTACCACAAAAACTGTGAAAGAAGTTAAGAACGGCCCGGTCAAAACTTCCACTACAACCACTAGACCTACAAAACCTTCTTCGACACCCAAAACTGCTGCTAAGCCCACGACGACCAACTTAAAATCAAAGCCTGGTGTGAAAACCAGTACAGCAGGTGCGAAACCGTCCACAAAAGCTCCGCCCATGAAGAAAGAAGACGAGGCAAAAGACAAACAGAAACAGATAAAACTGGATGAACCCGAATCCAAGGAGGAAAAAGTAGTCGAGCTTGTTGCTACCGAAAAACAAAAGCCCCCTGAAATTGTCGAAGCTGTTTCAGAGGAGAGACCTATAGAAGGAAGTCCCGAAGAGAAATTGATTGAATTGACACCTGTTTCAGCCTACGAACAAGCTCCCCAGTCGGTCGAAGTCTCTTCGAAGGGCGTCGTCACACAGATCGTCTCGAGCCAAACGACGACTGTTGTTGAAGATGGCGAAGAAAAAACGACCACTACAACAACAGAAGAAACTGCCTTTGAACAGTTCGAGGGAGAAAGTTAAGGCTGTTAAGTACTTAGAACTGTAGAGGCGAGGAAATTCTAATTTTGTGAGGCCTTCATAGTTCCAGTCATGACAGAAAAAGGTCGAATCAGTCACATGAAAGGAACCAAGAACATTTGAATGAGACCACAGAAAGAACTAACTGATCTTACGCTGTATTTTTCTTGTTAAAACCATAAGAAGAGGTGTGAAGAAAACAATAATTTAATTTAAAAGAGAATGTTCAATTTTCAAAAGCAGCGTAAATTTTCTCAAGATCGAATCGTCGTTTTCTTTTTTAATTTTGAAACTTTCACAGTCTCTTTAGTTATGTCTTCGGAATCATGGGACTTTCTAATGTTTGAAACTCTTCTGATGGTTGTCCTGTGGTCATGTAATTTTATTAAGACGCGTTGTGTGAAAATTAAGGGGGTTTACTTTGTTCACAAAGGCAAACCTGACTAGTCTTAAGAGAGAAAAGTATCTAGAATTGTCTGTATTTATACCAAGATTTGCACAGCCTTTTCAAACGTGCCGTCTAGGTTCAACTTCTAAAGATTTTCACACGGAACATGTATTATAAGATGTTATGTGACATTTTCATAATCGGGGTGTTGTTGAAGAGTGTTCACTATTAGTCTTTCTGTGTGGGTGTTCTATTATCACAGTGTTCATCAATCGAATTGCAACTATTTAAGAAAATTAACATTTTTCAAATCGATTTAACTGAGACACTGGGTGACACACCAGTTATGTAAGAGAGCTTCAGAAACTGATAGGCTTGTGACAACAAGTGAGATAAAAATAGGGAAATAATGTATTTTGTGTTTTTGTAAATAATAGAGAAAAGAAAAGATTTCGTAACGTGAATCAGAGAAATAAAGACTTAATTTAAACAGCTATCTGTTAGTCTCTTGCGGTTTTGTTCAATCAAAGAAGACTGGTAGAGGGGAGAAAAAGAAGAATTTCGAAGACGGCATCCTAAATTAGCGTGTGTTTAGTACGAGTACGACTATGGTTAAGATTTTAAACTAGAGAGGCCAAATACCTCTCGGGTAGCCCCCCCCCCCCTCCCCCCCTTCCTCCTTTCCCCTCAAGCCACGCTCTTGGCTGAAAACTATGCGTTCGTCTTCAGCGCCCCTTGCTTAAAAAATTGCTGCGCAGGCCCAGTTACTTCGTTACAAAGTCAGATATAAATTTGCGAGAAAAAATTACATCTTAACTGCTGAGTAAAAGATGCCATCAGTATGCAAATTCTCCATACTGTTTTCTATAAATTTCCTGGAAAGCTGAAGAGAAAAATTCGTTTAACAATCAAGAGCTTCTTAAGTTGGCGAACTCTTCTTTTTTTCTTGAGACCTTAAGAGTGATTCAGGGGTAACATTATCGGTTAAATTAAATGCTACCCACTCCTGGGGGTGGAAGGTGCTATCTTGAGTGTTACATTTTAATTTTGGTTTAGTGTTCGTGTTCTGCGCGATTAACACTCGTGTACATTCTTTTAGGTTACCATTTAAATGGCGACTCTTGTGGCTTTGTGCCTCTGAGTCTCAATGCTAAATCTGTTGGTGTACTCTCTGGAATTGCGTTTGGACCGGAAGTCAGGGCTTTAAACTGACTATCGTCGTCCTCTCTTCCGGTCAACACCACGTCACGCAATTCCGGAAACTCGTGAAAGGGAAGGTACGCCTCGCCGTACGGCAAACCCGTTTCTTTTCTCATGGAGGTCGTTTCAAACGAGGTCTCATGCTCTTCCCAATGCCTATCGCATGCACAACAAAGAAAATTGGAGAAAAATTTGGAACATCCACAGCCCTTTACTCGGCATCTCCGCAGTCCGGTGGGTTGATGTTCTTCGTGGGTATGTTTACACTTGCATTTGGCTCGCCAGGTGCTTGGGTCGTATCCTGGACGACGTTGAAGCCAAAATTCACCTGCTTCTTCGGGACGGGACGGGATAAAGGCAAAAGCTTTGCACTCGCAGCGCGTCGCACGACAAGGGACCATCACACTCTTCCCGGTGTAACTTGCATGATTACTGAGGAGATGGCCACAAAAACACTTTGAACTTTTAGAGACGCGAATACAATCATGCTGAAAATCTTGACACCTCCATCCAATGTACACCCCACTCTGGATAGCATCAACAGCCGCCTCGCGTTCGGGATCAAACAGCTTCTTGACCCTTGGAGCAAAGTCGTCGCCGTGCATGGCTCGAGCCACTGGCAGCAACTCAGCCTTTGAAGCAGGGATGATTGGACGCATGGTATAACCCTTGGGTGTTAACATGCCTTTTGATTTCGGAACCACTGATTTCTGTTGCTTAGGGTGCTGAACAGTAACTTGCCGCTGCGATGATTGTCCCTCTCTTGGATTTAAATGCGGCGATTTCGGCATACCCGTATTTTTATGCTTGGTTAAAGGAGAGCTTGCAGCATATCTTGAGTAGCGATTCCCGGCAACTGGGCTCCGATCTCTCTGAATCGTAGATTTACCTTCGACGGAAGAGTCTCTCACCTCCAGGCTAAGACTACTGAGTGGTTTATTGAGCGCATCGGCCGATGGAGCAGGTTTTGATTTTCTGTTTTGTTTGGTTCTAGACGTTTCTGCGTACGCCATCTTGTGTAGCAACAAGGGTACGCGCGCAAGCGATATAAGGTGGTCAGCGTAATAAGATACTTCATTATGGTTAAATGACACTATTCAATGTTTCCAAGTCACGCAAAACGTTTAAACCGAGCTTGTAGAGCCAAAATGTTAAGCCGTGACGCTTTTTACTGATGGAAAAGGGAAGTATTTGGCAAGATTTCCGCACAACCCATTCTTCATTATATATGCAGTTCGTGGATAAAACAATATATTTCCTCTGAGACTGCGGCGTTGTCTTCGAATACTTTGGGGTTATAACGGAGATCATTCCTATCCTCTTGCGACCAGTTTTCTATCAGATCAGTCACGCAACTTCTTGTTTTTAGGTATTCAGTTTTAAGATGAGGGATTCAAATGGCTTGGATTATCGTCTCAGGAAAGAGATGAGGTATGTCAAGAGTTTTTTATTTGATAAAAATAATAAACAATTATAAGTGGTAATACATAGGTTCAGATCAAATTGTTAATGAAGTGAAGAAATAATCTTTTCTTTCTCAGTTCTCCACAACTCTTTAAGGTCATCTTTTAAATTCTCTCCTCCAAAAATATAATCAATACTTTGAAATGTCAAGTTCCACACTTGTTCTTCTGTGAGGTTGAATGTCCTGGCCATCAGAGAGTATTCTTCTGATAATGTTGTAGAAAACACACCCTTATCATCTGTCTGTCAGACAAAATAAAACAACATCAAAATATAAAAAAATACATAATGGAACAAAACAGTAAGAAAGTAAGTCATCTAGAACCGTCACATGCAGTCTTCAATTCAGTGTCAAAAAGATTATATGGTAGAGAGATATTTAAACAATTCTCTAATTTCTCACATCACTTTCAAAAATAAGTGTGCTTATTGTTGAAATGAAGGTTGTGACTGTCTCACAATACGATTGAGAGACAGTGACAGAGTGATGCCAAATGATTCCAGTTTTTTTTTTTTTTTTTCAAAAATGACCCAGCTAATCAAAAATCCTAGCCTACAGTTTGTGGGGCACACCCTTATGCTAAAGCACAAAACAGTTTGTATTTAAAATGTGCTTTATAATATGTTCTGTAAAAATTATCTTTGGAAGGAAGTTTAATAAGAACCCCTCCCCCCAAGCAATGTTGAACCAACTACATATTTTCTGAATGTTTCCAGTATTCGAATCAACATTGCAAAGGAAGAGAGGGGTATCAGAAGTCAGCTACATGTTTTTTAAAACAGGTTCAAGATTATCAACCTCCGTATTAGAACAGAAACTTAATTAGCTGGTTTGTCTAGGAATGTGCAAAACAAACAAGTGATAATGTTGAATATGAATACTTACACAAACAATACAAGGATGCTGTTTGCTGTACCAATAGCCCATGTGATGTTCAGAATATGATAGAACAGTCTTGGTCTTCACATTGGATGTGAGACAAAGTTCTGTTGTGAAACAAATGAAGTAACTTGAGATTTCTGTCAAGGCTCTGCACATATAGAATTATGTTTCCCAAGCAATGTTTCAATGGATCATATTCAGTTATAAAAACTGAAATAAATGTGTTCATGTATGGATGCATAGGAAGAATATTTTTTCCTTAGGAAGCACAGTGGACCCAAGTCCTGACTTAAATGTCTTGAGGAATCCAGGGATATGCTTAGAATATGTGACACAATATAAATGATACATCCAGCACCAAATGCAACAGGTGGTTCCTCCAGTGTATAATAATTTTCTCAAAGACCATTCCTCTCTTGGTGGCTAGAATAATCTAGAAAAAGATATCTCCTGGGTTTACCCACCAAAATCTAATGATCATTTGTCAAAGAAACTGCAATTTATTTTTAATTGATAAAACACATTTTCTATATGCACCCTATCTGGTATGGACAAATGTGGAAGCTACTCTTATGATATGAGAAAGCATTCATTGGACGGTGAACATTGTTTAAGTTCCAGACTCACCAATAGGAATAGAGTGTTCCTCTACTATGTTCACAAAATCTTCTGATCCACCATTTTCAGGATGAATACAGGTTCCATGTCCTATTCTGTCTGGGATTAAGTTTAGCAACACTCTTGATTCATCAAGGTCAGGAACCTAATAATTACAGATATTGGTGAGATCAGTGTCCACTTTGCACAGTTTTTGTAAGTTAAACAGCAATCTACACCAGATGAATCATCATTGGGTGGAGAGCAAAGGATTTTTTTTCTGTTTGAGTATTTTGAAAGCTGAAATCATCTCGAAAATATTAGTTACTTAGCTACTCTGTACATTTGTTTGTTTTTCTGTTACTTTGAGGTCAAAACAAGCTGGCAGCCTGAAGTGCTGAAAATTTGATTGGTAGAGAAGATGGCATGAGTTTTTGTGACCAAACAGTAGAAATGTTGCAATCCACATTGCAAGTGACTTACTTGAAAGACAAAAAATAATACTTCATTACTTATTCAAACAACTCATTTAAACTTACCTCTGCAATGTGCAAGGCCAGTTTTAAGCCATTTTCTCTGGCCAGTTTCAGGGCAGGAACAAAATTGTTTGAATCATGTGCCTGAAAATAAGATGTCCTGCATGAGAAATTGAAACAGCACATGATACAGTAACTCTTAAACTCAATTTCCAAGATTTTCTGTATCTTTTCTATTTTTGATAACCAGGCATAACTATGCACAAAAAATGTAGAACATACTGTAAGATAGTATTCAATGGGGCACATGTTGACACCTGTCGACCTGAAGATATTATCAGATTTTTGTTCTTTTAGTCAACCTTGATTGCAAAAATATGTATTAATTATGTACTGGGCAAAGAGATTTCCTGATCATGTGACTTGCTTGATTTTGAACTCAATACAACTAAGTTTTAGCTGCAGTATTGTTGCTGCAAAAGAAAATTACAGATTGATATGCTTTATTCATCCATCAGCAGTACTGTTGTTTTTATACTTACCTTTGGATCTCCACTTAAGTCTAGACCCACAATAATCCCTTTGGCTTTTTCCTTGTACTGTATGGCCAAGTGCACAGTATCCATGGCATCATCTGGGCCGAGCCTCCGATTTATTGCAGGTATAAATCTTAATTAAAAACAAATAAACATTGAGACATCTGTGGCTAATCAGATGGGAATTTATACCAGCTGTCTTTTCTCTCAATATTAAAGGGAGGATTATGTTATGAAGTAATTTTTAAGTTACAATACAATTTTGCTCTTCATGATTGTACAAGTGAAGCACTTCATAGAGTGGAGACCAAGATACATAGTTTTTCTTAATCAGTCTAATAACTATAAAATTAATTATAATTTTCAATTTTGAAATGAAGTCAATCTACCAAATTATGTCTCCTGATGGATGTGGTGTGGAAGTGGAACATTTTGGTTTGAAATAAGGGCCGGGTTTGGAGAACTGGGCAACACACTCCTGAGAATAATTCCAAAGGAATACCTTCTGCACTGCATACTACCTCACTGTTATGTTGGGGGCTGTCTTTTTAGCTTCCTCTATAGCCTTTAAGACCGCTTCTATGTAGGACTGCTTTGTCATCCCTGTGGAAAATTATCAACATCACATTTGATTATTCTTAAAACTGTGCCATCCTTGTGTCAAAGGTGACCCATAAATAATACAGAATTTCAGATTGACGTGATTGTAAAATAGGGAATAAATGACCTCAGATTTTCAATTCCATAGATGCATAAATTACACAAACTGTCAGAATCACACAAATGTAAAATAAGGAATAAATGAATTCAGATCTTCAATTCCATTCAACAGAGATTTTATTGATCCATTAGTGGTTTGTGAGAGATGGTTTATGAACATGGTTCAAGTAAAAGGATCTGCAGATACTTTGATTATCACTGCACCTGTCTCAGGATTGGCCCTGGGTGTGCTTCTTAGCTCTAAGTACTTTGTATTATCCTGCTCAAAGTCTTCAATAACACTTTTTGTTACCTGAAAGAGATTTGAGAGAGAAGAAGTTCAATAATGAAAAATTTACAACAAAAATTATTGACTTTATAAAACTTCAGCAGGACTCAAACAAAGATTTAGCTACATCTGTTTTCTTATGTGGTGCATGTGATTAATAAATGCCAACTTAAGTCGCACTCTTACCAGAAACACTGCTTCAGTGTCATCTACAAGCTGGTAAATGATGCCAAACATTGACAAACAACTGTAGATTAGAAAACAAAACAAAACTAACAAAAAACCTTAATTTTTAAGAGTAAATCCATCAATAATTTTGAATATTAATTCCTATTTATAGGTATTAATTGATGAAAATACATTCATTGACAGTGAGTTGAATTTTCACGCTGGTCTAACAACTAGAAAGGAAACAGCAACAAACAACCACATGGATAAACAAGTAGAAAAATAAGTAAGCAAAGGATGAAAGGTAAATAGAGGAATAATGAATAGGCAAATAAAATTATAAATGTCTACATGGAAGAATGAATGAGTAAGTAAAGAAGTGAATGAATGGGTGAATGAATAAAAGGAAAAACATTTTGCCAAATGACTGCTTTATATCTTGGCACTGAAAGTGGATAAATACATCCATCATCTTAACCCTTTACACCCTAATGTCATTATGCATATTCTCCATACTGTTCTTTCTAAATTTCCTAAGGTGCTGACGAGGAGAATTTGTTTATTGATCAAAAGCATCTATTGTTGATAATCATTTCCTTCATTCTCATAACCTTAATGTTTGATTCAGGGGTGATGTAGTAAGGAGAAATTAGATGCTAGTCACTCTTAGGGGCTCAAGGGTTAAGCCACTAAATCCTTCAGATACTAACATCATAACTAGTTTCTCCATAACTTACTCGCTTAAATCTCGCTGTTCTCCCTTGTGAATTGTTGTTTGCCACTGGGACACAAGACAGTCATTGTTTCCTTGCTCAACTTTTCTTTTGATGAGCTTCTCGATCGTCTCTGTGCTTATGGATCCATTTATGTGGGCATGAAGTTCCTAGAAGGAAGTTACATTAAGATATGATGAATTTTTCAACGTGGGAAGGGAATTAAACGACTCTAGTGCGCATGAATTCAATCCACTTCTATCATGGCCATCATAGCAAGGAAGAACTATGCATTGTTGCAGACATCACTTCTCAAAGTCCCCAGATGTTTCCCTTAAGAAGATAAAATGTTCTATATCAAATATATAAATAAAAAATGTGACAAACAGTTAAGGCATCTGCATATAGCCTCCTCTAACAGCACTCTTTCACTCACTGACATTTTGTAAGCAAGGATCGTGAGCCGCAGACCAGTCAAAACTGTAAAGATTAGGGTTAGGGTTCTCCATCGTAGAGATCAAAATAACCAAAAAAGCCTCTACCAGCATTAAGTGGTGTAAATAATATATTTTATAATCTCAATATTTCGTGAATTTTTAAATCAGCTATTCGAATTCTATTTTTCCTTAGTCGACAAAAAATTCACGTGGTATTTGCCCTGCCGGTTCCTACCCAAAAGACATTTTTTTCCCGACCATTTCATGACCTGTGGAGACCATGGAAATATCGTTTCCAAATACTTACAATTTTCGGTATTTTCTTGAAAAAATTGAAAGGTATTTTCTCTTCTGCGACATCGGCAGTTTTCCCTGTACCGTCAGCCATGTTGGACGAAATCGATTTGCTACTGTTTGTTGTGATTGGCCAGTCTTGTCACTGACAAGTTAGAGACTTTCCCGCCAAAATCTGAATTTCGCGCTGCAGTACTAAACGATTAGGTTCATTCAGTCGTGTGCTCACGTTTTCTTTAAATTTTTTTTATATTATCAAGGCAAAAATGGGAAATGAATCATCAGCACCGGTTACTTATGGAACAAGGCTTCTAAATGATATAAAAGTTGAATGGAAGAAAGTAGAAATGGACGCAAAGTTGCCATCTCGTGACGGACATTGCGCGGCCGCCATTGCAGATAAACTTTACGTATTTGGCGGAGTTCGTTGGCTTTCTGATCTTGAGGAAGTGACAGAATCCAACGAAATTCTGGTTTTCGATGTTGGTAAGTGCTAGGGACAATAAGATGTATTATTGCGTTCGGGATTTTAATCTTCGACTACTTTAATGAACGTTCGTCATCGGCGAGCCTTGCCTAATTAACGACCGCTCTGAAACTGGATAAAGCCTTTTTTTAAGGATCTGAATAATTGTCATCAGATTGATTATTGTCTGGCTATCACGACGGGCAAACATTACCTTTCCACCCGAAACTTGGTGCATGCTTGTCGAGAAGTACCTTGGACGATGATTTGTTCTCGAGCTTTTGAAGAATTTCGGAAAAAGACTACCTTCGATTATGTCACGCTATATGAACATTTTTTTTGTAGTTTTAAAATCATTAAACAACCACATCGATATCTCAATATATATTGTGAAGTAAAAGGAATCTGGGACCAAACAAAGTGAAGCTAACAAAATATTTAGATGGAATTCATTACTTTTTTCCTGTATCTAAATTGGTCAGTTTTGTGTACTTTACCTCGGTTATAGTAGTTACTCTGTCATCACCAAACCATAGTCTCTCTGTAATTTTTCGAAAGCTTCTCAGACATTGAACAAGATTATCACAGGAGGTGACGTTCCATCGGCCAGATCCTCCGCAACTATGGCTGCAGTGGGAATGAAACTGTATGTTTTTGGTGGACTGAGTAGAGATTGTGGATGGCTGAATGATCTACACGCTTTTGATACTGGTATGTGTAATTTAAAATCAATTCACACAGTGATTGTTGCAGATGAGAAGTGAAATATAAAGTCCATAACACTGGCACTGGCAAAATACTTCCATTTACAGACACTCCTATAAGATAGATATTTCCCAAGTGGTAAAATAAATACCTGTGGTTCTAATTTTTTTTCTGATAGTTTAATTCTTTTCGAGTCAGCCACTTGATTTCTAGGATAGTGACTAAATATTTTCTCTACCGTCTTTGCAGATAAGGGATGAATTATATACAACTGCATCAACACAATGAATGCAGACTTGAGCTGTATGTTGATTAAAACAGTGATATATACCAAATTTTGATAAATCCTTAAATAAAATGTGTTATTGATTGCCAATTAAACGAGGTTTTGCAAAAGCCATTGAAGGGGAACTTTGATCTTTTAGTTTTTGTTTTGGACATTTTTTACCATAGTTGTACAGTTTTTCTCTTTTTTTGCATGGTCTTTGATTTGTCATTTTTGTTATCCATTTTGGTTTTAGGCTCTCTTCTTTATGTTACATTTAATTTCAATTTTTTTATGACCAACAGACGTGTCTTCTTCCAGGGTCTCATGCTTTGCTATTTTTTACGGTTTAAGCACTTTTTCTCCACTTTTTTTTTCTTGCATCAGTAGGAAATTGAGTTGGTTTTCTGGTTTTTGGTAAGGATGTTAAGACCTTATCAAATATGTTTTTTTATTATAGAAAACAATCAAAGCCATTTAAAGTCACAAAGTTTAATGCTACTTGCTTGTTATTTCTGTACTGTTTCAGAAACAAAGCAGTGGCAAAATATCATATGCAAAGGCGTCCCTCCATCTCCACGTGACAAGCTATCTTGTGTTGCTATGGGAACCAAGATTATCTTCTTTGGCGGATTTGGTCCATTGGAGAATTTGGAGACAGAAAAATCTGAGCAGGAAGAAGCAGAGTTTGGTTGGTTCAACGATCTCTTCAGTTTTGATACAGGTAGGGACTTTAGAAATCAAATTGTAGGCATTGATTGCTTGAATTTAGAAACACCTTAATCTTAACTCTGCAACTTTGAAAGGATAATTTGGTTTCATCAACTGAGTTGATAATGTAAATTGGCCATCATAAAGTCATTTTAAAGCTGACATTTTGAGCGTTAGCCCTTTGTCAGAGCAAATGATGAAGGGCTAACACTTGAAATGTTAGCTTTGAAATTCTTTATGGTGGCCAATTTACATTATCAACTTATTTGATAAAACCAAATTATCTTATTATACTCCTCACCAATGTAGCAGCACAGTTTCTCTAAAAAATTACCTTTCAAAAGGAGCCATGTCGCAAGATTTGGAGTTATCTAGTGTTATTTAACAATTGGTTCATGTATCAGCATATGTTCATTGTGATAGGAAGAACTTAGGAACTTTGAGTAGGGCAATGTGTAGAGTTGATTGAAGTCCAGCTTCTTTTGGGCTTTGTAAACTTCCCATTTGCTCTGATTTTTGCATGATTTATTTTAATCATTGTTAATCATGCTGTTTACATGTGTCAACACAAGTTGCCAAGTTTTCTTTGCAGTCTGAAAGTAATCAAACGACCTTCCCTATTCAGTATGTTATAAATAACTAAAAGTCTGTGTGGAAGAATTCAATAACCTGTTATCTGCTGTTGATTCTCCAGAGAACTGTACATGGGAAAAGCTCACTCCTTCATTTACTGGATCTCTAACACCCAGAGCAGCTCATGGAATGTGTGCTGTTGGATCAAGACTTGTCATCTTTGGAGGCAGAGACAGTGTTGGTAGAAAGAATGACATCTTTGTTTTGGATACAGGTGATTTAATTCATAATATTCATACACTTTTCTCTCCAGCATCCTTTCACTTCTTGTCATTAGATCATACCCTCACCCCCTCATCTGCCCCCAATATTTAGCCTGTTATCGGGAAAAAAAGGGGGAAATGTGGGCACTCAAAAAACTTGGGAGTAAGGAAAGGTGAAAGAGGCTACATGGGGCCAAGAAATTGATTCAAATGCAAGTGTCGGTGTTAACCATGAAAGTTAACCAGTTGTAAGGTCCATGTCAGCTGGTATACTGGAAGGAGGTTTTTAAAACAATTCCCACAGGCACTCATTCTGCAACTGTTTCTTCAATGATTGCTACTACTGTGTGTCTCCTTGCTTATAACTTGACTATGCCTTTACTTTTTCACCCTTCTCCTTTGAGAAGAAGAAGAGGGGCAAGAGAGAGGGCCTGGAAAGGGTTATTATTTTGGACTCACATTTTTACCTTTTTTGATACACTATAAGAAGCTTTATAATGTTAAGTTAAGTTAAAGCAGTCAAATAGGTAGTACTATGATTAACTCTTAGACACAATGGAATGGATCTCAAAGCCAACCTCAGGACGACAGCCAGAGCCTCGTTCATTCCATACATGCACAGCTGTAGGTAACAGAGTGGTAGTTTTTGGTGGAAGAAGTTTGGAGAATGCACATTTTGATGATCTGCACATCTTTGACACAGGTAAATTATGAAGCAGTGACAGCCTTTTTTTTGTGGGCCCAGATATAAAATCTTGGGATCTAAACTTGGCCAGTCCTGTCATACTCTGCTCAGTGTATGCAAATATCACATAAGATAAACTGATTTGCCCAAGAGGTTCTTCTGTCTACCTCTCTATGTAACTAGCTGCAGAAATAATGACTTGGTGTGCATTATTTAAGCAAATTCTTTAAAATTGATTGTCAGTTGTCAAGGCAAATACAGAATGAGTTTGTTACAGTCCACAAAGTTATACCAGCCAAGAACTACATTGAACTAAAGTCCATGAAAATTATTTTTCGCATTTTTGTTTATCTTCTGGAGCATATGTGAAATGTGTGAAATAAGATCCACCAAGGAAATACCAAATTTGAAGGCAAGCTGGTAAGACAATTCTTTTTCAAGCTCCCTCTCTGCACATGCTTTACACTTAAAAAAAGAAAACCTCTAGACTGGGGCTAGTACATATTACCCTCTGATTTCCTGATTATAAGAATGATCACAGCTTTTACCTCTGTCAATTACTAGACACAAATGAGTGGCTGCAGCCATCAACATCTGGTAGCATCCCTCCTGGCAGGGGGGTACACACAGCCACACTGGTGGGAGACCAGTTGGTACTTTATGGAGGTTCATCTGATTTTGATGGAGAAACAATGCAGTGTCAGGAGTATCACGGGGATGTATATCTTATTGCAAAAGGTATAGTTTGTGATACATTCCATCCTATGATAAATAAAATAATTGTTAATTGTTAGTGTCCCCCCCCCCCCCAAAGAGAACACATTCTCATCTGGAGTTCCCCCTTTTCCAAGCTTTAATAAAGGAAATATATTGCATGTGATTAGCAACGACATTAGTGTAACTAAAATGTGATGGACAGGTGTAAAATTTTTCTTACTTAGAGCTTAGCTTTTCCAGTCTTAAATGCCTTGGCATGATCACCCATCTCCATTTTTTGTTTTATCCAACTTTATATTTGTAGAACAATTCTTGTCAGGGATGTCCCAAGGTCCAGACCCTAATGATGTTCCTCCTGTTCAAGCTCAAGCCCCCTTAATGACTGGTGGATTTGCTAATTTTCAAGAATGTCAAACAATTGAGGAGGAAGACAGCAGTGAATATGAAGACTCGTCAGATGAGCAATAGGGAAACAAAGTTACTCTTCTTACTTTGAGAAGAGAGGCTGCATTCAAGGGAATTAACTTATGTACATGAGCAGTAGCTGGTAATCAAATGCTTTTGTTTTAATCACCTGTACAACAATTTTTCCACTAAAACTGTTTTGAATTTTTTTTTTTAAAGATTATCTAGCTGTTGCTTTGTAGATGATAAAGTCACCATCAATGACACTTGTACAATATTGCATAATAAAAGCTAATCCACATTTTATTGTGATTTATTTGTCATTGCATTGCTCTTAATTTGATGATGGTGCAATTTCTGCATTTGCTTCATATCTGACCTTTTTAATATTCCTAAATTGTATGATGTGAAACTAATTTTGAGATAATGCCCAAAAATTTATGAATTATCCCTAACTCTCTTGAGAGAGTTTAGGTCAAAACAATAATTGTTATATGACTTCAAGTGATTTAATCTTAGATTGTTTTAATGATATTGTCTGGCCCTAAGAATCCTTATACCTGAAATGAAGTTGGTTTATAGCCTCACTGTATGCAATAAAAAGCCACTAATTTCTATCCAAGAAGAATGAGCTCCATTTATTTTCTTGGGACAAGATCTTGCACATTTGATTTGGGTACAGCTAGAAATAGTAATTACTTATCTAAAATTTATTTTTCCTTGATGCTTTATGTTAAAAAAAATACTAGGTGAAATGGAATCCTGATGTCCCCATATTTTTATCATTATTACTAATATGCACCCCTCCAGGTTAAGTTGTTCAGTTTAATGGATATTGATTAACCCCATTGCAGAATTATAAACATTTTGTCTGTATGAAATCTCATATGGAAAATTTCAATCAGTGATTTCTGTTGGATAGGGAAAGAAATAATTAGAAACTTGAAGTTAATGGGGAACAATCGAGATATTTACCTTTAAAAATGTGTTTTTTTAAAGTAATACACATTGCTGTATGTCCCAAATTAAATATTACAGCCATGGCTATCATATGCCTGTGGGGTTCTTCTACATAACATGAGGAGTTCAATTTATAACCATGATTTACATATTGAGCACATCTAACACGAAGAGACTCGTCATAAAGCTCTTCACAACCCATGACTAATAATCTGAAATTTGATCTTCTAAACACCAGGAGAGAAAGGTGTAAAATTTGCATTCTTAAGAGAGAAAATATAATTGAATTTTCTGGTTGAATTTTACACTTTTTTTCAATGATATAAAAGATATAGTGATTCAAAGAAGAAACCCACGTGTACTCACGTTTCAGATCCTTAAAAAATTATTTACGATTATAATAATAATATTGATCTAAATTATTATGTCAGCTGTGTTGCCTGTGGCTATCCGTGATATCATTCCCCAGGAATTTTAATAGATTATAATGTTTTCTGTGAATGTGAGCCGTCTTGTTGACAGTAATTATTCAAATCAATCTCTACTATCGCTTTTACAAATATTTCAGTTAAAAATTCTAAGGTGAAAACTAAACTTACTTTTTTGGTTTTGATGCGATTTTTTTAACTCAGATAAAAAACAGAAATTGATTTTTTCCATAAGTAATTTAATGTGGTTTCCATTAGATAAGAGTTATTTCAAACGCTTAAAGTTTTCTGATATTTTGTATATTAATTCACCGCAAAAAAGAAGACAATCGAAAACACTGGCAATGGAAATGCTAGTTTTGTCAGCGCTATTTTTAGACCTCTTAGTGTAATGCTACGAGCGTTGTTATGATTGGCTGGGCAATTGACCCTGCCCAATCACAAGGCGTGTTAGAACTCGAAACCCGTGGTTACAACCCGTCCGTATAAGGTGACTAATTAATGTCATGCGCGCCAAATGAAAACATCACTTCCGAACTGCACTGAGAGGAGGTTCCGGTGCATGCGAAATACTTCTCTCGCTTTACTGTCGAGCATGATTTTAGCTTCCTTATTCTCTTATCCTGTCGATCATTAGTGTTTAGAACTTCTTTGGGAACAAGCCGACAAAATGGTGAGTACAGCATTCTAGAATGCAGCCTGAGTCTATACACTTGAGGACAAATTTAGAGTACTAAAACCGGAGTTATCTTTTTGTACAATTCGTAGCCATCGAATTACCATTGGCAGAGTAAAGGTAATGTCAAAGCAAGTGGAGTGGAAGATATGGTTCTTCTGCCGAAGATCCAGGAGGCAGCGATCGTGGAGAATCTCAAGAAACGATACTTGGACGACCTCATTTTCGTATCCTTTCTATCAGTGTGAATGAGAATGCACAACTTTATTACAGCTTATGTCGTACACTAAGTAGTCCTCAAAGGTCATCGTCTTTCCCTAAACCTGATCCTTAACTCTCCCTCTCGAATTTTACCTGAATATTTTCTTAATCAATATAAGGAAATATAAACATTGTCATCAAATTCTTGCATCGTGTGAAAGTTTTTAGACAAACAAATACAGCTACTTGCTTTCAGGAACAAAAGATAGTAAAGAAACCTGTTATCAGCTGCGCATCAATTTCCTTATCCGTCTAAAAAGGTTCCGAATGATTTATCAAATGGTTTTGAAATACTTATTTTGTATTTTAACATAGGTTTAATCCTTCTCTAGTTTTATTTCCGTCCATTAAAGTGCGATCCTAGTTTCGGTACCTCACGCTGTGGGGCGTCTGCATTTAAAGTAAATTTTCGGATTCATTCCGGCATAATTTTGTAATCGGTTGATACAATTTCGTAGAACTTCGGCAGGAACAATTGGAATTATTTTGGGTAGTGACAGAATTTTCTCCGGCAAATGATACGTACATTTCGTATGATTTTTACGTGATCAGGATGGATACACCGACAAACTGAGCAATTCAGCTCAAGCCAGACACGTAGATGAATCTTCAATATCCGTTACTATAGAATTCTGATGGCTGTGACAAATTGGAGCTCACCCCAATATTTTTAAATACCGCTAAATGATTTTTTAAATCACAGAGTTGCTATAATTTCTTCTTAATACACAGAAGGCCCATCCAGTTACACAAGATGTCATATTATTTTTTAAACTTCTCAGAAATTTGGTTCTATCAGGTTTATTTTTAGTCCTCTCCTCTGGTTATGTGGATACCCTCGGGAGAGCAGTCAACTGAAACCACCTTAGATAGAGAAAGCTTGTTGGAATGTGCCTTTTTTTTCTAGTTTGTGCTCTCTAATTGGCTGGTATCAATTTGATAGACATATTGCTCTAGTGATTGATCTTGGTGTGACCTGCTAGTTTTGTATAAAATGCAATGTGATCTGTGTAAGACAGATTTTGAACTTCTTCCTTGTTATTTGTTTACAGAATTTATGACAGAAACCAAAAGTTGTTGAACATAGAGCAATCTTTGGTTAATGTTTGAAACACAAATTTTAGGTTCCCAGTCTACATTTTTTAAGGCTGTAGCAGATAGATTAGGATTTGAATCATTTTTAATCTGATAATTCTTTTCCACACACTCTTTGCTTCTGTTGCAAGAAGATGAATATGTTGAAAATAGGTGGAGAAAAATGGGTGCAGAATTGTTAAAAGTTTTCAAAGGGGGCATAGACATTGGTTGAACAGTGTATAGTGATTAAAATTTATTTAGAAGCCATTGTAAACTTCTAAATCAAATGACCAAGCCACTCTGTTGTTATGTGTGTGCAGTTATTCATTGCTAGCCTTTTAGCACCTTAGAATGTAGTGAAGGTGCTCTTTGCACCACAAGGGGTGTGTCGTTTGAATTGCAACCTTAACCCCTTTTGTTAGACATACATTGGTCCTGTTCTGATTTCTGTCAATCCATTCAAGCAGATGCCATACTTTACAGACAAAGAAATTGACCAGTATCAGGGAGCTGTAAGTCATAAATTAAAGTTATAAATTCTCCTGTAGGTCAACAACTGAACAGACTCAAACTCTCATTAGTGCCAGTTTTGTAACCATGTTATGGAATAAAGGGGAAGACGAGATTTTACTAGAAAATCTTTGTTTTGTGGCCCCAAAATAAAACTCCTTAGAATGAACTATTTGCTTAGTTACTTTTTAAGTTTTGATTAGCTTGGCCAGTAACATTTGTAATTATTTTGGACTAATCATGGGATTCCTGTATTTCAGGCATCATATGAAAATCCACCACATATTTACGCCCTTACCGACAACATGTACAGAAATATGTTGATTGATCAGGAGAATCAATGCGTGATTATCAGGTAATAAATGTCTGTGAAAAGATTGTGGCCTTGTCAGGATTTCAGATTACATGTAGTGGACTCAACTTTAAAAATCCTTTTGTGTGAATCAGAAACCCAATTCAGTTACTAGGTAAATTTGTGACATTATTCTTTTGGAGTGAAGCCATCCAATGGATTGCAATCAGGTCATTGAAAATGTAGCTAACTTTTGCTGAGGTTTTGACACAGGAAAATATTACATTGGAAAAAGCCATTTGATTCTAGATAAACTTAACAAAACATCTGAAATTCATTTAGTTTGCCATTAAAAAGAAGCAATTTAAAATACATTGCATTTGTGCATTGAATTCCAAATGTGGGCCTGAAATAAAGTGCTTACTATTTTTCTGCACTTATGTACTTTCTATGAATGTGTGTGTTTGATTTCCATTTTTTCAAGCCATGATTTCAATATCAGTAGTGTTAAGATGTGATGCATGACAGTAATTCTTGTGTGGGTTTCTTTTGTACAGTGGTGAAAGTGGAGCAGGAAAAACAGTTTGTGCTAAGTTCATTATGAACTACCTGGCTAAAGTATCTGGTGGAGGTCCAAGTGTACAGAAAATCAAAGATGTGATTCTTGAATCCAACCCTCTTTTAGAAGCTTTTGGCAATGCAAAGACTGTCAGGAATAATAACTCCAGTAGATTTGTAAGTTTACTTTATATTTAGACCAACCTAGATTTAAATGGAAATGTGAATGCATTTCCAATGATTAATGGCAGCAGGACTGAGCAGAGTCCAGTAATTAAGGGAGTGATTGTAAAGATTACAACAAAGTCTGATTTGATAGTAAGATTAATCAGGAATGGAATAGGACCACACAGAGTTCTCAATTGACTAAAACTCTGGCAAAAGTTGAGAACAAAATACCAGTACCCATCAGTTAAATAATAATCTAGAAACAAACAGTTTACTCATTGTGAGTAAATGAACCCAACAATCCATGTAGCAGGGCATGCAAGTGATGTGCATTGTCCAGTTATAGTATTTATTTGATTAAACACAAATCCTTTTGAATGTGCCAGTTCTGATGTGGAGAAAGCATATCCAACATAAGATCTTAATTCACTTTATGTATTGCAGCAGTATTAACATGCAGATTGTGAAATTAGGAAGGATATAAAAATTAAATGACTTTTTAGACAAGCACCAAAACATGTTTCTGTTTTGGTCAGTTACCATACTATTGTTTGCAAGAAATAAATTTGATCTTTAATTAATGCTGCCCTTGTATAAATGCTGTCCACAAATAAACATTGTACTCGAATCAGGAAAAATTAATAAATGCTGCTGTGTTTAATTGAATAGATGCAGTACACATGCATGACAATAACTGAACTGTCCCAAAACACCATTTGATTTAAAATGCAATGGGAACACTGTGTTTTTAGTCTTATAATAGGACTTATTATAACCAGTCAAATTCAATGATATATGGTAGTTTCCAAATGAATATAGTTTTGATCATTCCAATATTGTTTTCAATCGATTTCACTTCCAGGGAAAGTATGTTGAGATACAATTTACAAAGGGTGGACAACCTGATGGTGGCAAGATTTCCAACTTCTTACTGGAAAAGGTTTTGAAAAATTTATTATTTGTAACATTAATTTTTCAACCCATTACACCTTAACAACATCAGTAAGTTCTCCTTACTGTTCTCTTTACATTTCCTAAAGTACTTAAAGGGAGAATTTGTCTTGCAATCAAGAGCTTATTGAGTTTGTGATCATTTCCTTTATTCTCGTGACCTTAATGTTTGACTCAGGGCTGATTCTGTTGGGAGAAATTAGATGCTTATCACTCTTCAGGTGCAGAGGGTTAAGTTGAGGATTTTGAATTCTTGGAGAATAATCTCAGAGAACAGATTAACCATATTTCTCAATATTTGTCATCTGTAAATCAATATTTGTAATGAATTATTAAAAGATTGTTTGGTTGCTCTCTCCTGCAGTCTAGAGTTGTCAGTCAGAATCCATCAGAAAGGAACTTTCACATTTTTTATCAACTTATTACTGGTGCTTCCCAAGAAGACAAAGGTTAGTGATGTGATTTGTTAGATTTGTGAGACAATTGTAAAATTCAAGGGTGAATACATGTTGCTGAAATACAGTGTAAATGATGCTGACAAAGTCTTCTTATTTAAAATTTCCTATTGTTGAACATAGGTCAGCTAGGTCTCACAGAACCAAGTTACTACTACTACCTAAATCAGAGTGGAACATACACAGTTGATGGTACTAATGACGTGAAGGAGTATCAAGAAACAAGAGTGAGCATCCATAATTTTGTTGTCAATCAATCTTGTGCTCTTGCCCTTTGGCTAAGTAGCATTTGAACTTACCAGTAATCAATTGTTGTAGAAATAAGGCCATGAAATTTTCTTTGTCCACCTACCTGTAAATTTGAAGAATTTTGAATGCCTCTCTATGGCAAGGTTGAACAGGACCAAGATTTTATTACCACACATAAAGGAATGAAGTTTCTTATTCTGGCAAGAGATTGTCATGGATTGCTTCAAAAAGAATGGTTGTTCTCACCAGCAATACTTAAGCTGTCTTGTGATCTTGTTTTGGAGGGGTCTTCTCCTTAGATGTATGCAACATTGATGAGAATTCTGAAGGTATTATTCTTTTATCTTTCTAGAAAGCAATGGATGTGATAGGAATATCTGATGAAGACCAAGGAAGTGTGCTTCAAATAGTGGCTGGGGTCCTTCATTTAGGAAATATTTCCTTTGATGAGCAGGGAAATTATGCTGTACCAAGTGATGACGAATGTTAGTACAATACTTTTACTTCTAAGTGTAGACTTGAAATGAGTATGATTATTAGTTGAGAAAGACACAGAAAAAGTTTCATGACAGATATTTGACAATAAAATAATACTGTTGTCAAGGGAAACTTCCTTGTCTTGTTTCCAATGGTAACTGAATGTCAAGAGCTGTACGTCACCAATGTGAAAGCCTGCAAAAATAAGTCAGAGACTTGTTGCCACTGGAAACAGAACCAATCACCTATGACAACAACACAATTTTAACATCAAAACATGGTCAAAAAACTTCAGTTGTGCCTCACTCAACTGAAAAACATAGTCAACAGATTTTTTCATTCTCAGAACACTGTAGCTTCCATGTTTTGATGTAAATCTACTGAAAGTATTAATCAAATTTTTTTTCTCATGAGAGAGTAGCTGCTACTGCTAATCTTGTTCTGGCTTCTTGTTTGTTGACAGTCTTAGCTTATCCAGCATACCTGTTGGGTGTAAATGACATGTTATTAAAAGAGAAGCTGACCAGGTATGAAAATCGTTGTTATCATTTACATGAAATCAATAGTCATTAATTAATTTTTCAAATAAATGAATCCTGAATTTGTAGTCAGTCAACTGAAAAGGTTGTATTGTGCTTTTTCAGTCGCGTGATGGACAGCAAATGGGGTGGAAAAACTGAAACTATCAACATGACACTGAATGTTGAACAGGTGAGGGAAAAGTCAGTTTTGGAGCCAGCTTAGGACATTAGTTAGGCCACTCGTTAGCTGAACTTGAATTTCACAGACTGACTTGCTTGCAAAATAGATAAGTATGCAAGCATGCAGAAATTATCTCAGATGCATTTCAGTCCATAAATGTCTTCACAGATTAGTGCCTTCATACTTACTTTCAGAGTTCAGGCACAAGTACTTTTTCCATGGTCATAACACCATGATTTGCTGTGCCCTCCCTCCGCAAAAACTGTTAAGTATCAGGGAAGCTTCAGAATAAATGGCACTCAGACTTTCAACACCCTTTCAAGAAACATTAGAGTAGTAGAGATGTTTAGCAAATTACAAATCAAGCTAAAGTGCTATCTTAAACAGTAATGCTTGTGGTACATGTTGCCTTTATAACTTAATTATTTGTCTGCTTTTTAATGTTTTTGTTTTTGTGTTGTGTCAGGGCTCCATTTAAACTAGCTTGGTTAAATTGGATGCCCATGGATTAATAAAGAAATAAAATAAAGTAAATCAGTAGTTAATTAAATGTTAATAATAGTGGAAAATGTTATGGTAGATGCATAGTACAAAGGTTTGTTTGGTACGTCTTGTGTTCAGTCAGATTTAATCTTGTCACAGTGAACTGGAAAGACTCCTTTGAAGATTACTCATTTCTGATTTATCTTCTTTCAGGCTTGTTACACCAGGGATGCCTTATCTAAAGCTCTCTATGCAAGATTGTTTGACTTCCTTGTTCAGGTACTAAGTGGTAAATGATTGAAATATTTTTTGATGTGTCAGCTTTATGTGCTTTTAAAGGACTACAAAGAAATTGTATTTTACAAGACTCTTATGATTGGCTGTGTGAATGATTAGGTGTTCTAAGCTTATCAAATTTTTTTAAACTTAAATTCAAAATTTCAGATTATCATTTTTCTGGCTGTTGGATCCATGTAATGACAAAGCTATTAAAACAAATAATCCTTTTTGATATTGTGTTCTATGCTTGTTATTGCAGTCTGTGAACAAAGCCATGCAGAAGCAAGTCGATGAACTAACAATTGGAGTACTTGACATTTATGGCTTTGAAATCTTTCAGGTAAACTAAGGTTTTTGATTCATATGAACTTAAAGAATTGAATTGATGTCATGACACTGTTTGTCTGACAATAGTCTTTCATACAAGGAGCAATGTGGTTGTTTACACAGTTTAGCTAACATGATATGTAGTTAGAATGATGGAAACTGTCCTAATTTTTGTTTTATTGCTGATTTTGAACTCAACCTTTTAGAAAAATGGATTTGAACAATTCTGCATCAACTTTGTCAATGAAAAGCTTCAACAAATCTTCATTGAGTTGACGCTGAAAGCAGAGCAGGTGAGTTTTGAAGCACAAGACAGTGCCTTCAGTATGTCATGTTATATTTAATTACATTGAAGTTGTTTTTTGTTAATTTAATCCAATGAACTGCTCTGGGTGCTGATAAATTTTGCATACAAACTCACGTGCTCTTATCCCAATAATTATTTGTCATTAATTGTTATTCTGTAGTCATTTGCCTTATGTGCATTTAATAATTACATGCAAATTAACGTTCTGTTGTAGGAAGAATATGTGGAGGAAGGAATCAATTGGAGCCCAATTGATTATTTTAACAACAAAATTGTTTGCGATGTAATTGAGAGCAAGGTAAGCCCCCCTTTTTTTCTTTTGTCATTTAAAAAAAATTATAAATGGATTGTGGGTTCCAAGGTCTGGTAGTGGAGTCCTTCTAAAGTTAATTGGTAATTATATTTTTTACATTGATAGAAACCTCCTGGTATTATGTGTGTTCTGGATGATGTCTGTGCAACCATGCATGCTGTTAGTGAAGGAGCTGATGCAACTCTTCTTGAGGTATTTGGGGCACATGTTTAATTAACTGTGTAGTATCTTAATCCTCGTTACCTTGACATCAGTATGCGTATTATCTATAATATTCTCTGGTATTAGCTATATTGTTCTCTGTTCATATTCTGAAGTGCTGAAAAGGAGAATTTTTTGTAATACTCAAAAGCATTTTTGGTGATCATTTCTGTTATTCTTTTTACCTTTGTGATTCATGGATGATTTTGTAGGGAGAAATTAGACACTAGTCACTGTTAAGGTTCTAAGGGTGATGATCAGATAGCCTTGAATCTTTGGCACCTCTGTACCAATTGGGAACACCATAAATAAATATCAACAATTTAACCAAAAGTAATACACATTTTATAACAACTCAGAGTAGACAATTTGGGTGGTTATTTTTTAAGTGCAGTGAAAGAATTGAACTCAGAACATACAAGTAAAGAAAAAAAATTGCACCATATTTTTTCCTCTAACCTCAAGTTTTCAAAACCAGTGCCTTAAACTATTCTGTGATGCTTTCTCCTCCTGCTTGCAAAGCCTGTAGCTTTGAAAATCTTTTCCAGGGGCACTGGGTGAAAGAAGAACTGCCTCATTTTACCCTGGAACTCCCTAAGAGTGACCACTATTTAATTTCTCCCTACTGTAAAACTGCTCAATTAAACATTAAGGTCATAAGAATAAAGAAAAAGATTGCCAGCCTAAGAAGCTTTGATTGTTAAACAAATTCTCCTGGTCAGTACGGAGATGTATAGAGAAGAGTGTAGAGAATATAGATTCAGATGTCAGGGTATAAAGGGTGAAATGTCTGTTATAAGTATCTAATCATGTTATCATGACTTTTTTGAAGAATTTAACAATGAATAATTATTTTCTTTTTCAGAAACTGAATAATGCAGTAGGGACACATCAACACTTTCAAGGTGTCAGTGGAGGGTTCATAATCCATCACTATGCTGGAAAGGTATTCAAGATCAGTCAATATACGTGCAAATATTTTTTTACAAGTATAAACATTTTAGGTTTCTTGTTAAAATAAAGTTTCTCTCTAAGATTCACATTGTTTTTCAGGTAACGTACGATGTTAATGGATTTTGTGAAAGAAATCGTGATGTTCTTTTCAAGGATCTCATTGAGCTGATGCAGACAAGTGAAAAGTGAGTTTTCTGGAATTGTTTCTAGTTCTTTAATTGACAGCAGGACTTACAAGCTAAATAAATAACATGCATAAAGTTTGTTTTCACCGCATTTGTGGATTTGCAGCTCGGTTGGTACTTGCAGGTTATAAAGGGTTTAGTAGACAACACTCTTAAAGGGACATATTTTGCAGCTCAGAGTTGTGTCTTATGTAAGTGTGATTCAGGTTCTTTTTTTCTCTCGTGTCCTTGCAGCCCTTTCATGAGAAATCTTTTCCCTGAGGATGTCAGTACCGACAAACGAGGAAGACCCACAACAGCTAGTAATAAGATCAAGGTAAACACACCTTTGCAAGAATTATTGAAAAAAATTAGGTTTCTATTTGAAATAACTAGCTAGTGGAATGATCTTGTAGATAAATAGAAAAGGAAATTCCATGGAACTGTTTTAACTGCGGCTACAGAGGGCCAATACAAATGTTGCAGTTCGCAAATTTGAAAAAATAGAATGCCCCTTAATGTTGCTGAAGAAGATTGTTTTTTCGTCTTGTCTTGAGCGTGGAACAAAGAGTCTCAATGAAGAATCGAACCTCGCACCTTCGCATTCCGCTCTCTGATGCTCTACCTCTGAGCCACAGGAACTTTAGGGTGTGCTAGGCTAGTACAAGGTTCTTTTGTAACACGCGACCTGTTCACTACGACTGGAAATGTCGAAAGCCTGGTGTTAGTTAATAGAATAAAAAAGATGGTGAATTTTTACGCACGTTAATGAAATAAGGAAGGATGATTTCTCTTCTTACCTTGAGCATGAAACACAGCACAAATATCTCAAGTTACTAATTTTTCCGTGAAGTGGCCATATTTAGCTTTAACACATCACTGTTCATTGCCTATTTTACAGACACAAGCCAATCTGCTGGTAGACAAACTCATGAAGTGTACTCCTCATTACATCCGCTGCATTAAACCAAATGAGAGCAAAAAGGCTCATGACTGGGAGGGTGACAGAGTGAAACATCAGGTGGAGTACCTGGGACTGAAGGAAAACATCCGCGTCAGAAGAGCAGGATTTGCCTATAGAAGACCTTTTCAGAAGTTCCTTGATAGGTGAGTGTGTCGTAAGACCAGTGATTTTGATGAGAATCTGATTAGAGGTTGAGAAAGTACATAAAAAAATTTTTTTGATTTGTTTGAAATTGTCGATAATTGCAAGGAAACTCTTTCAAAGAAAGTTTACCGAGCGAAGACAAAACCGAAAAAAGAGATTAACACAACGGGGAGTAAGGATGGTTTAAGGTGGAGAAGATTAACACAGATTGCATATGAAAAAAAAAATTTGAAAATTTGGGGCTCAATTTTTCCTATTGCTTTTAAAATACTGGACTTACCGGTAGCTCCTGATTTATGACCTCGTCTAACCACTCATTGTTTCAGATGTCCTGAATGCGCATTTAGCTTCAACCTTTTCAAGGGCTTCTTTGTTGTTCACCTCGCGAATTCAGAATTGATTTTGATGGTTACAGATTTAACGATGAATTCAACTGGTAATTTTTTTTTTATCTGGTCGCCAGATATGCTATACTTACCAAAGAGACTTGGCCGCGGTGGAATGGTGACATGCGGAGAGGAGTGGAGCATCTGATGAATGCTGTCAACATGGAGCGCGACCAGTGGCAGATGGGAAAAAGTAAAGTGTTCATCAAAGCACCTGAATCGGTGAGATATTACTCATAATTTCAATGCTTTTTCAAGCAAATAGGTGATGAAAATAAACGAACTTATGCGCTTGAGAGCAGCGCTAGAAACTGCAACCGTTGGAGTCTGCTGTTACTAATAATTCGTACAGGAAGTCATTTTGCCAAGTCCTCTAATCCACATCTGACTCTTCTTTACCTGAATCAAGCTGTTCTTGCTTGAAGAATTGAGAGACAGAAAGTTCGACGGTTACGCCAGAAAGATCCAGAAGGCTTACAGAATGTACAAGTCAAGGCAATACTTTGCCGAGCTCAAACAACAAGGTAATCTTTCGTCTTTTCCCCATGATATTCCCAGTGACTGCGCTGGTTTGGCTTATGTGTTGTCTTTCCTACATATATATTCTATTTGAAGAGCTTGACTCTCATTTTTACCGGACGTGGTGTGTCAAGCTTACAGTAGCCCATCTAACTTGCTTTGTGCCGTCGTTTCAGCATCAGATATCCTGTTCAACAAGAAAGAGAGACGAAGGTTTAGCATCAACCGCAATTTTGTGGGTGATTACATTGGTTATGATAACAACCCTGCCTTGAGGAGTTTAGTCGGTATGAGTTGTCTTCGACTCTCGTCAGATTTTGCTTTATGGATTGCCTTGTGTTTTTTTTGCTTCATAGTTTGAAGGGTAATGTCTTATTTCTGATGCCATCTTTTCCTTCAGAAAAGCGAGAGAGAATTGAATTTGCAGTCACAGTGAACAAGTACGACAGAAGATTTAAGGTATAGTGTTTATGATTTTTAGCATAGCTTATAGTTTTTGTTTTCAAAATGATTAAATTCTTGTGTTTATCAAAACTGCTCATCCTTTTTGTTACGATACTAAAGCTGAATGAACTCTTTACAGGCAATGAAACGGGACCTTCTGCTCTCAAGCAAACATATTTACCTTATTGGAAGAGAAAAGGTAATTGCGTAGTAAAAAAAATGATAACTTTACTATACATATACGTCGTGTGTCTTGGGATCAGAATGGTTTTCATTGGAGAGAAAAGGCGAGTCGCTGCATTGTTATTTCAGTCATGCTCTTTCATTCAGCTCATGAAATGCAACATAACTTGCAGCGCTTGGCGCATTCCGATTTTGTCTGTTGCTTCTACTTCTCGTGGGCAAATTGTGAAAATTTGGTAACAGAGCATAGAAATTGTATTTTTTGAAGAAGACAGCGATTTTTTTTCAAGAATCCTGTTCATGTTTCTGATCCTGAGCTCTCAATTAGGATTCAAACGCATTAGCTCGTTCAAATGCCATATGCTAAAATGCTGTATATCTGCGTAGTGGGGAACTTATGTTAAGTTAATTCGTCCATGAACGTTGCCGAAGACACATAACATTTCCCCTAACTTGGAACTTTCAGGTGAAGAAAGGACCCGAAAAGGGTAAAGTTTATGAAGTTGTAAAACGGAAACTGGAAATGAAAAGCATAGGATCTGTGTCATTAAGGTAAGTGCAATTGAGATATGTCCAGTCACGACAGTCAATGATTGATCAAACTAAGGCATGCCTCTCTCCCGTTGATGTCCTTCGCAACCTTGCATTGGATGTCGCATGACGCGCACCCCCCGCTTTCCACCTCCAAGAAGAAGGAAGAGTGTTGTGTGACACCCCGAAAGACGGATAAGAAAGGAGACTAGCGTACCGTCCAGCGTCAATATTCACAATATTTCAATTTCAATTTATCATCTCTCTTATTCTATTTATTTCAATTTTCGTCTCCAGTCCACTTCAAGATGACTTCATTATTCTTCATATCCCAGGGGAATATGACAGTGTTCTGGAAACTGTGTTCAAAACTGAGTTTTTAACTCTTCTGTCATCAAAATATCAAGACTCTGTCAACCGTCAGCTCAAAGTTGACATTGCCAGCAGGTATGATAAACATAGCGTTTAACATTGAATTTAAGTGGAAGAGTTAATCTGTAATGTTGGAAAATGGTTCTTGGTTTAATGGTGATCTTGTGAATCCAATTGAGTGACTTTCAATCGAGTATCGATTGTACAGCGGTGTTGCATTGAGTTTGCCTTCGCTCTGTGATTGGTCGGGAAAAAAAAACCTGCCACCTTTTCAACCAATCAGATGTAAAACCAAAACCAATTGCAACTCAGCCACTCCCATTTTCCAGCGCTTGAGGCAGCTGGCTCTTTTTCACCTTAAGTTCCCATTGGTTTCGGTGACATTTGTATGTTGTAACGGCAATGTTATTTTCCGCATAAAACGGATCGGATTTGCTAAAGTCTGATTTTCTCCCATTCCTTCTTGTATCGGCTGAGTACGTTACATGCGTAGCGAGAACCCGAATAGATAGGTACCGATTGTACTAAAGGACATTTAGGTACACCACGATGATCACTGACGCATCATCTGCGTAGCACTGGACTGAGGGTTTGTCTAAGCAAACTTACGTCCAGTAAGAATTATTCCTATTGACAATTTTAACTGTCTTCTTTTTCTATTTCAGCATCACAGTGACAGTGAAGAAGGAGGGCTGGGGAGGAGGCGGAACACGTTCCTTAAACTTCTCCTCGGGTGGTTCTGACGTCCCTGTCCTGAAGCCCAGTGGCAAAACACTCGGCGTCTCCATTGGACCAGGTCTTCCGAAGGACACTAGTAAGTAATTGAAAGAGGAGAGGTCAAAAGAGCTTCCTTTGTATAGACCTTTCTCTGGACACTGTCCTCGTGCCTAAAGGACAGTTCGCCCTCCCCCACTCCCCTCTTCAAAGTATTTCCTGATATTTAGAATCACAGCTCCTTTTAAAGAGCTTTTCGATGAAATGTCGTTAAACCAAAACAAAAGTAATCTCACTGCTCAATCAGAACAAAGGAAATTATCACAAGGATCAATAAAAATTCATAGTAATCGTAATTGGTTTTAGTTTTGTATTTCATGGATTGAGAGGGTTGCGTGACCTTTCTAGACCAATCACAGAGCGAAGTAAAGCAAAATCAAAGCAATGGCAAATTTCTCTCGACCCTTAATCGAAACTTGCTCCTTAAGATCGTTAAAGGACAAATATGTCTAATTGTTGGTAATTTGTAACAATCAGTCCCTTTTTTTGACTAATACAGTCGAAGCTGTATTAAGCGGCACCGTATTAAGCGGTCAGTTGTCAAAGTCCTGAATTTATTTGTAATTTTCACCTCTGTTAAATGCTCACCTTTATTAAACGGTCGCGGTCACTCTTGACTTAGTTCCAACAGCATGTTCTTATTGTCCTCCACCTGTCTTGAACGATCACTGAAAGCGGGACCACTCAAATAAAATTAGGAAAAATCTTTCAAGTAATTTTTAATGTTCCTCTCCCAAAGTCAAAGTAAGTCGTCTTTTCAAGCCAGATTCTGTACATTGAGTGGTCAATTATGTCGTAAAGTGGCGCTTTTTTTAATCGTTTTTTTATAATACCCCCAATTTGTGGAGTCTGTATTAAGTGGTCGCCAAGCGATTCCCAGTGGGTGACCGCTTCATACAGGTTCGGTTGTGTTCAGTCTCAATGTCGCAGTGGGGGGTTCATTTTACCTCTATGGAATATCTAGAAATGACAACTATCGTTTGTTTCAACAGGACCTGGTCGCCAAGCACACGTCGGCTCTAGTCCAAGCAAACCACGTCGAGCAGCCCCAGGGTACCCCTCTCAACAGCAAGCGTCCAATCAATCTCGCGGCAGGACATCGTCAAGTCTCAAACGATTTGCAGCAACCCACAAACAGCCGTCACTTCCAAGATCAGGTGCTCAGCACTTAGCGCGAGGACCAGCTAACATCGATGTTCGACAACAGGAATTCATGCGAACACCTGAGTCAGGAGTTTGTGGGTGAGTTTGCCATTCTTTTTGTCCACGTAAACACGTCTTACCAGTTGAGTTCTCAGTCTGTGTCTTTAAGTACGGGACGGAGGTTTTTCCAGTCGGATTTAAGGCCCAAGTGAGAAGCGAGCCAAATTCGGACAGAAAAAACGAGGCTCCTTAACTTACAATACGGACTGAGGGAACGAAATTAGTGAGGTATTTATTATATCTCTGAGTTCAAATAGAGGGGGAGGTATAATACTTTATAAAACAAGCTCAAAAACGAAATGGATCAAGTTAGAAAGACTTTTTCTATATTTGACCTTCTTAGGAATTACTGCATTCTTGAAAGCAGAACGCGAAGATGCGGTGATTTCTAGTGAAGACACTTTGAGAGTAGATCAAAGTTGTGTTTGTTTTAAGTATGAAGTTATGCTTTCAAACAGAACGCGTCGTAAAGACGATGTTACGTGCAATTATTTGTCGAAGCCACTTTTGAGTAGAATTTCCAGGAAAACAGTGCTATAGAACTTCGTATTACACGACATAAGATACAGTAAACTTACGTGGCTCATTTTGACTACAGCACGAATTGACGACCTAATTGATTTTACGAAGTCACCCGAGGATTGAAAGTCATTGTAAGGACATCGCTAACGTGTATTCGAGACCAGTTGCACCTCTAAGGACAACGGTTTTAACTATTACTTTCGATCAGTTTTTGCATGTAACATCGTTTGGGAATTCAAGGTTATTTCGTGATCATAGAAAGAATGAGACACGTAAAATAATTCCTGCTTTTAATACATTGTAGAATGTTTTTCGATTGAGTGTTTTAAAATTATTGCTCTCTGTGATAAGTTCACAAAACTTACGTTTCCCTGCCAGCCAGTCAGTGCACGTGTTTATCTTTTTTCCCGCGCTTGAAGCCATTTACTTGCCATTTACTTACTCTGGGTCCTCGTTGGCGTTATCTACCTAGTTATGGCTGGCCGTGGTGAGTGATAATGTTGGTTCTCGTTTGAAGGCACTCGATCGAAAAGCGCTCCGCACAACACCTATTATTTCAGTTTCATGGGTAGTCGGGTTAAGAAAGTCAATCCGAAATAGAGTGGGGGTTGGTGGGAGTGAAAGGAGCCGGGGGGAGGATTTGGAGTTGAGGGAAGAACCGTTTATACGCAGAGTAGTTTTGCATGCTGATCAGAGTTTTCGCGGGGAATTATTCGATTAGGGGATTCTCAACAGCAATAACCTTGAAATTCTTCCCAGTCTACCGAAGAAGAAATCCGGTGGTTCACTGTTTTGTGTTGTTTCGCTCTCTGTAGTTAATGTGGTGTGCTCCAAGTGCTTTTGTCAGTAATGTTTGTGTGTGTTGGGGATAAATTGACCAAAAAAATTCAAAAGAAGATTAATTTATTTTCATTCGTCACTCATACGTGCTAAGACCCTTTGATTAGCGAAAGTAAAATTTTTTTACCATAAAAAAATTAAATCGCAACAATCAACTCTCCATTTTTAGGGACTCAAACGTGCCAAAAACACTCTTATCTAAACAAAATTAAGAATGAATCGTCAATTTTTAAATTTATCCAAACACAACACAGTAAAAAGCCTTGCTAACATCTCATGCTGCATTGAGATAGAAGCAGTTAGGTCACTGTGATTACATGAAGTAGCAAACTCTGCAGGATAACTTCATTAAATTCACAACCTTTAAACCATAAACAGATTTAATCGCATGAACCCACCTCCTCCTGTCTCAACTATAAGAAGAGGAGCTCGCGCATACGAGACTTACCCAGCACCTACCGCTGGACGACACGGGCCTGTAAATTACCCTCACCACACGAATCACGCTGCGTCTGTCCAGTTCGGCGATGGCTCAAAGCATTCTAGAAGAATTCCTGAGCAGCTAGATCCAGCCGTCTATGGACAGTACAGGAAAACAAGACACCCTCTCAATGGGCAGAACGCGCAGTATAATCCAGCAACGCTAAGTCGTACGTCTGATGACGGAAAGAGGAGGGTCAGTTTTGAAGACGACTATGTGGATGCTGCGAGACGGCAAACCGGGTATAAGACGGTACAGCGACCGCGTTCAGCCAACATCACTTCCCAGAGGGAGAGGATGTATAGTTCAGCGGCTAATGAGGCTCCAGATTCAAGGTCGCTTCGGGAAGGAGAAACACAACGTGATCCTCACGTGAGGGAAACTGCAAGGCAAAATGGATACAAAACTGTCCAGCGCCCACGCTCTGCGACACTTGCCTCACAGCATGAGAACATTTACAGTAAAACAAACGGTCAACAGAGAATGCAGTGGGCTGGAGCTGCTCATGATACCTCGAGACAATCAGACCAAGGTGGGTATAGTCGGGCAGTGTACCATATGAACCACGCCCCTCAACAGAGCGCGCCCCGATCGGACATATCTCCCCATTCTGGTAGTGTCAAACCCCAGGGGACGGGGTATGTAGCAGACTACAGAGCTAGGAGTGCTTCTCATGGTGCTGAGTACACAAACACAAGGCGCCAGCAGACCAGGGCGCCGCATGACGGATACGAACAGATGAGTCCAATCAATTACAGCCAAGCCAATGGGCAAAACGGGCAGCATGCGTATGTTCCAGCCTCGGAGTATCCTGGGTCTGCAGCGGGATCACGTCAGCGTGTTCCGGATGAGGTCAACTATAGAGCGCAGAACAATGTGCAGCAGCAGAGAACAGCGTTTAGAGCAGGACAAGCCCGACGTGGCACTGTCCAGCAAGGCTATGAGGAAATGGCACCTTTGCATCATACCTCTGCTGCTCCACAAAATGGGGCAGGTCCCCAGCAGAGTGGAACACCATACAGTACTGCAGAAAGGCGAAAGAGAGGAGGCACACGGTACAATACGAATGGAATACCGTACAGTATTGCAGATGCTCGGCAGAATGATTTGCCGCACAGTGCTTTCACAACTCAACGTAATGGAGGAACCACAAACCATCAGAATGGGATGCCGCACAGAGGAGGCACAGGCCATCAAGCTGAACTACCCTACAGTACTGCTATGGACCAACGGAATGGAATTATGTACGGAGCTACCACCAACCAACAGAATGGGATTCCGTACGGGGCTGCAATAAGCAATCAGAATGGGATTCCGTATGAGGCTGCAACCAGCCGACAGAATGGGACGCCGTACGGGGCTGCAACCAGCCGACAGAATGGGATGCCGTACGGGGCTCCAACCAGCCGACAGAATGGGATTCCGTACGAAGCTGCCACCCTCCAACAGAATGGGATGCCGTACAATGCGTCTTCCTGCCAATGCGAAGATATTCCTTACAGCACTGGTGCCAGTTCCCGGAACAATAACCTCTACAGTGCAGCTCACAACCAGCAGAATGGAGTTCAGAATGGTCTCCCTTACGGTGCGACCACGACTCAACAGAAAAAACAACCCACTATTGCCGCTGAAATTCGACAGCACTGTATGTCGTACAGCACTGCACCATCTCAACAAAATGGCGCAACGTACAGTGTGGCATCTACCCATCAGAATGGTTCGTACACCGCCACACATCACAGTCAAGAAGGTATCCCCCAAGGCCAAAGTGAGACTCCACAGCAAAATGGCTATGATGGTTATGACGGTACGTCCGACAGCGAATTTGATGACACTGATGATGATCAGCTCAATGAGTATGTCAATCTGAGGACGTGGCACGATGGGGAAAACGGGTCTAACAGTCCAACTAATCAAGATGATAGGTGAGCTAACACACCTCTAAACGGTTCTTAAACCTTAATTTTAATCTACTGAAGAATCTGATCATTAAATCCTAAAAATCTCTAACCGTGATCGACTGAACAGTGGGAGGGCGCCTTTCGTGGATAAAATTGAACCAGGATCAAGATTTTGAAGAAAGATCACTTGGGGCATGGTACATAAAGGTTTTTTGATTCAGTGTCTTAAAACTAAATGCAAAGCCATTACGACGATCAAAAAGTACAGATACAGGCGTGGGAAAACGGGAGTGACCAAGAAGCGATAGTAATCGTTTAAATCAGATTGGCTTAGAGAATGCTGAAATGTTTTTCAACCGGTGACGGTGCGTGGGAAAGCAAAACAAAAGACCAGAATATTCCCGGTTTGCTTAGTCTGTGACTCTCACTCCAAAATGGATTCGCAAATTTCTTTTGATTCTCAATCATCCATCCCATGTTGGATCGTAAAAATCTTGATCCCTATCCTCACAAAGAAGCGTAACCGTGAACTAACTTTCTATCTTTTTTTTCTATCTTTATTGACAACTTTTGACTTTCATGTGATTGAAATCTAAATATAACCCCAGACTACCTCGTGTAACGTGAAAGAGATCTTCTCCTTCCCAGGCATTGTGTACCTTTGAAATGCAACACGTTCCCCTCGTAGGGTGGTTAGTGGATGAAACAGGTCTTCTTCTACTCGTTTTGAGCCACTTAGTGCACAAATGAATACCTTAAGTAAACTGCTATCCAAAACTTTTCAACAACATGTAGACTAAGAAAAAAATTATAACCAAACCTTGCGCCCTCCTAAGAGGCCCGAATAAAGAAATTTTAATTTCCAATATGAACAAAGCTATAGGATATGCTTAACTTTTCTTTAACTAGCCTTTTATAAGAAGTTTTGATTCATCTAAAATCGCTCGATTTGAATTGATAACGGGAAATTTCGTATTTAAATTTAAAACCGATTCCAATGCCAAAGAGACTAAAACATTCGATACCACTTCGAGGACTTTTGATAATGCTTAGTGTTATGTTTGTAGTTTTGGCTGCTGAATCCTGGTTGAATAAATGTTTTTTTTTTCTTCAAAGTACCATTAATGCTTTTTGTAAAATTTTGCTTGTGAGAATAGTGGAGTTTTATGTTTTGTACTTTGTGCTAAATTGCTCACTGTTTGTCGGTATACGTGTTAAGTGTCGCGTAAACTTGTAAGCTCTTATATACTTCAACAGGCCTAACCTTGACGTAAATATTAAATTTTTATTATGCTTTAAATAATGATTAATAGCTGACTAAAGATACCTGATAAGGTGTTGATGCTTGTGAAATAAGTGTAGTATGTTTTTGTCTCCAGTCTCTCCGCTGCCAGCAAAAGAAAAGAAATGGGCGCTAGGTAACACTAAAACCAATAACTTAACAAGTAACAAACATAACTTCACTTAAATTATGAAATGTCTATTAAATAACTTCTGTACGTCTTTCCCTTATAAAACCTTTCACGATTACAACGTCTTCATCGATAACCTAAATTTGATGATTTTACTCGCTCGTATGGGTGGGGAAATAATGGAAATTTTTTTCATTGTTTAAGAGGAGTTTTTCGTTCATAAACCTTGCGTGATGGATTATGCGACACGGACAGTTTTCATGAATAACTTGTCATGTTGCCTTTTCTACGAATAAGGATAGAACAAATACGCAGGCAGGATTCATTTCAATTTTTATGAAAATTACCCACCCATCTTCTCTTCGGATATTTTTTGTTCAGCGTCTAAAAGTAGAGTTATCATTCGCGAATACTCCAAAAGTATCTCCATTTCCCTAACATAGCACACAGCTTCCTCTCCTTCCCCCTTCCCCACCCCCCTTTACTTTTCTTCGCAGTTTTTGAGATATCCCGACACCCCACGTCAATATGTTTGAGACATTTTCCATTAAGGGTCGAAAGTTATCCAGAATTGCTTTGGTTTTGCTTTACTTCGTTATTTGATTGGTTCAGGAAACTCGCGCCAATTTTCGACCAGTAGAAAATATAACCAATTGCGTCACCCGCGTTTTCCTGCGCTTTACTAAGTTGCTCGGTTTTACTCTTAGTTCTCACAGACTTGTGAGATTTTCCATGCTTTGGTTGGTCGTTGTTATAGCTTCGGTGTTGATTTTACGACTCTCAGTCGAAAAGCACTTTGTGATGTAGAGACAATTGAATGAGCTAACCTGACTTGAACCCTTCGCGGATTTCTTTGACTATAGTACATTTTGTACCATTGACATGACCACGGTGGGCGTAATCGTTAGCGCTAGGGACAATTCCTGATTGTGTTTTACTTGTGTTATATTTCTTGAGTGTTTACATGAGAACTTCCCTAACATTTATCTTTTTCTTCAAGATTTCTGTACCTGGTTTATTATTGACTTATTATAAAGGACAGCTTGGTAATCTGATCCTTTTTTTTAGTATCGAAAGGATAAACTCCAAGAAAAAGTCCCTGTCGAAACGTCCTCCAGCTCCAGGAAAACCTAGGCTTAAGCCAAAACCAGCCCCGTCCCTACCCCGGTGTAAGACACTATGGCCTTACGATGCCACCGACGTGGAAGAGTTGAGCTTTCAACCGGACGAAATCATTGAAATTATTAAAGAAGGTAAAATAACGTAGGAAACAGTTATAACGCCTCATGTAATAAGTCACTAGGTATGATAACTGGGTTCCCTAAGGTTTGCAGAGTAGAGCAGGTTTGATATGTCCACGTCGTAACAACCACAAGAAAACAAGCTAAGTCGTGCTCAGGTTCCTCGTTCTTTCTGCATCTGGGAACAAGTTTGCAGTCTGATTTGGTGGTCAGTGGCCTCATTTTGATGTGTTGTAACGTGAGCGGGGAAAACCAGGATCGAGGCTTCCTACTACACTTCCGGAGTAAAAAAAAAAAAGGATCGCAGTGAAATTTTTTTCCTGATTTGACTTGCTCTTTTCGGCTTTAAAGAAAGTTTTGACCCGAATTTTTTTAATGTTTATTTTTTGGTGGGACTTTGTAATTAAACATCAGATGATGAAAAATACCATACTCATGCAGCCTAAGATTCACCTCGAATTCGTATACTTGACCAAGTTTTTCTGTCTTACGTTAAGTGTGCTTTTTGGAGGGTTATAACCAATCATGGTCAGTACTTGATGCTGGTCCCACTTGGCCTCAGATTCTAACATTGTCATCTGTGTTTTATTCCCAGATCCCTCAGGATGGTGGACGGGAAAACTGAATGGCCGCGAGGGACTGTTTCCCAGTAATTACATCGAAAAGATTTAAAGAAAAACGAGATTGATAATATAGCGTTTTCTAAGTTGTCGTAATTTTCAGCATTCTGGTGTAAATATAGTAACGAGATTTGAAAACTATTCAACTTAAAATCGCAAGTGATATTTAATCATCCGTCTCTAAGCTTACGGAATCTCAGACAGCAACCGTGATATAAATTATAATGAAAATCCACATTTAATGGAAATTCACCACTAATGCATTTTTCATGTCACACGCATCTATGTAACCCATTTAGTCATTTGGTACGGAACAAGTCATTAATATTCGTCGAATTTAATCCAGAGAAATCATCAATCGCAGAAATGTTTTAATGATGGAAATTAACCTACCCATATCTACCACATTCCATGTAAAGATCACCGTAGTTCAAAAAGAAAAAAAAGGGAAACTCTTGTGAATGGCTGATCTCACACCCAGTTCCTACCGTCTTTATCACTGCTTGATCGTGGAAAGTCTGGGTACGAGATTAGCGAATGGCCAAAGAAATTGATGCTATCCTTTGTTACTGTTGATTGATGGTTATCGGCAAATTCCTTAACCGTTGAAAGAATTTGAGCAAATTGAAAATTCTGTCGCAAATTGCTTTGTTTCGAAGACGAATTGGTCGCAATTTAGGTAAACGTAATTGTAAATGTATAATTTCAGTCTGAAGAAGGAATGAAGAAATACCTAAACAGTGTAAGTTTTGTTCAAATTTGTAAGAGTCATTTTTGTGTTAAAGTTGATTTATTTTCAAGAACCCTTAGAATCTATATGTAACAATCAGTACAATGATATTTAGTATAAGAAAAAATTGTGAATGTTTTGTAAATTATTGAAATCTGTCAGGAGAGATTTTTGCAATGGTTAACAATTATTTAGTCTAATTTAACGTTACTTACAAAGTTGGGAGATTTTCACTTCTATATTTTGAAGAGAGTTGTAAACATCTGTAAGTGATTACAGAATAAAACGCTCTGTTCTTTAGCAGTTCAGAATTTTTTAGTGATCGTTATGTTTTCAGTGTCTACAAACAAGGCACGGAAACAACGAGCTTATTCACTAAATCGCGGCCACGGTCAGAAACAAATCTCGGTTTCAAGAACACAAGGAGAGTTTGGTGCGTTTTCAAACGGATTTAAGACTAATGTTTCAAAAATCGGCCGAATGTGGAAAATATTTTCAAAAAGAAATAGTACATTTCACTAAGAAAATACCATTTTTAAAACGGCTTTGGTACGAGTGGTAGTAAAGAGATCATCCAATATAGTGCGTTTCTCCCATTCAATGCGAGGAAAACAAGAGAAGAATTGGAAAATTTGTGATGGGTGTTCCCACGTCTTCGACGATATTTGTTATTGCAAAATAACTTTCATTAGAACTCTTAACACTGCGCTTCGAGTGGGAAATGGGAATTTCTCTATAGTATAGAATTATTTCTAAAACCCCTTGACACATAAATAATTATTTTATTCACAATTTCATTTAAAACTGTACACTATCAACTCGGTTGTTTCCCACTTCCAAGCTTTGGAAGACTCACGGCCTCCAGAAGATGTTTATATCAAATGCAGCTTCTTACGAGGTGCAAGTGAAATAACAGTGCCCCTCTTAACGCAATTAACAAGATTAACGTTCACTTGTTGATAAGCTGTAGGAGCTATCAACATATGGCGGGAGTGGGTAAGCGCGAGAGGAGAGACGCGTGAGGGGAGGAGCGCGAACGAAATGACCTTGCGAGGGTCTCTTGCCTCGCGCTTACCTCCGCGCGCCTCGCTAACAGATGACGGTTGTTCTGCAGGCTCTTTCTTGACCACGTTTTAGCGAATTTAAGCTTACCCGGTATGAGAATGGAATCACATTCCACAGATGATAAAGCCATCGAAAATTTTCGTTTTAAAGATGACGGAAAGGTAGTTGTAATACATGTTGAACAAGGATCAAAAATGCAAAAGAACGTAAGTCCATGGGCTTCAGAATGGCGATGAGTGTTCTGTAGAGTAGCTGGCTGTCATGATAATCCCTGCCGCCATGACGGGACTGCCCTGAAATCAAACAGTACTCATTTCATTTAAAAGAACTTTGCACTGATTACACGAATCTCTGTTTTCTTTTTCTTCAACCATCACTCTTGTGTATACCATCAAGCTTACAACCGAAGTTATCACAACGGCAAGTCAGAGCAAAGCAAAAATAAGGGGAATAAATAGCTTGAAGCAAAGAAACGGGGGCGGCCTAAAGCGTGGGACACGCAAGAGACCAAGTCGCGACTGGCTTCAATTTTTCCTCTCATTAGTTGAAGGGATGGCAATTGCTCGGTCAATAATGGCGCACAGAACAACAAATTCAATGGATTCCCGGGTTCCTTATGATATGCAATTGAGAAAAATATTCTTACAAAGGGAGGTCGGATCGTATGGGAAAAAAGAGTTGCATACCTGTGTGGCATATGAAGACTGGGCCCATGTCCAGCCGTCCCAGGCCCTTCTTTTTTTCTCTGTTCCCAGCCAGCAGTAAGTTTGTACAGTCGAGATGGGTCGCGTGATACATTCACTTCAACCTGGGTCAGAGGCAAAGTGTTAGACATGTGACTGAGACAAAGATTCCATGAGAGATTCAGTCTGATTTAATTTACAAGGCTTTACCTTCCTTCCAATAAAAAGAGAGGGAAAATTATAAGAAAAATCTTTTTTGTTGTTGTTGCTTCCCTTGCTTACTTAAACAATCCTTTACCTGACTTTTTAGTTTCTGGAGCCTTTTTTCTTTCTCTTGTTTCTGAACCTCCTTTACTTTCAACTTGGCTTTTCGTTCATCTAACATCTTTTGGCTCTGAAGCAATACAAGTAAAAGATTCTGCATAAATTATGATATGCAACTACCTAAACCCGCTCGCAACCTTTGTTTAATGTCACGCAACACGCTCTTTCCCCGTTGTGTGTAAGATCCACCTACTTTCTGCATCACATTACGGTCACAAATCATACTCACCCTTTCTTGTATTTTCGCTGCCTCTTCCGCGGTTATTTTATTTGCCTCTTTTTCTTGGTGATGTCTCGCGTGTCGTGCTGCTTGTAAAATAGCTTGTTCTTCTGCTTTTTGTCTTGCGTACTCTTCCACTTGTGCTTTAATCTCCAGCTAAAGAAAGCAAAGAAAAAAAACAAAGAAAAACAAGTTGAGGGAGATACAATACGGTTGGTGCGGTCTCGACCATCTTTCAACAACCTCGTTCCTTTTTCATCTAGTAGTTCCATTTTGGAGACTTTCCCTCTCACAAACTACCATTTCGTTTTTGGAGTCATCACTGTAACGACAATTTTTCGAGACCCTACAGAACGAGTCGAAATACCGTGAAGCAGCTTTCTAAAGTATTACGAGTCCCATTATTTATCGTCTTTTACAGTTGCTGTTGTTGCATAAGAGAGCAAAGCTAGGCCCGGAATTCCTATCTGTCAAAGGTACATGTAATTCCTAAGTAATACGTTAAGTTTTTCTTGCAGTTTACTGTTAACGTTATCTCTCTAGGCGGAGGGAGGACTGTTCTTTGAGTTAAATTGTCGCAAATCTTCGAAGTTGCATCCGTGTCCTATTTCAGATTCATGTTAAGACGGGGTGGAGCACTTTTTACTAACGGGCGAATCATCGAAGGGGGTACATATTTCAAATTTTGACCAATAAGAGGGGGGCTTATAATGAAGGGGCGCTTATTCTGAAGAGGCACTTATTCTGAAGGGGCGCTTATTCTGAAGAGGGACTTGTTTTGAAGGGGCTTATCGGATGGGGGAGCTTACTTCTGGTGCTAACTCAAGGATTTACGGTATTTAGGCACATCGTGTTGTTACAACTTCCATCCCCGAGCTTGGTAGTGTTTGGGATTGTGAACTATCTTACCCTTTTCCTCTCCTCTCTCTCTTTCTCCCTTGCTTTGTTCATTTCTAATCTGAGCCGTGCTTCCTCAGTCTTTGCCTTTTCCAATTCCTTCTGTACCTGAGAATAAAATTACCAAAACCAAATGTCATCCAACAAAAATAATTTAGAAATGCAGCATCATCCTAAGGCCTGTTACTATACAATGCAGTCTAAACATTATCCCACAGCAACACTTCATTTTAATCCTTTACTTAACTGGTAAGAGTGACTGGCTTCTAATTTCTCCTTACAGTATCACCCTTGAATCAAATGTGAAGGTCATGGGAATACAGTATATGATCACTGATTTGAGAAGCTCCCGATTGTCAAACAAATTCTCCTTTTCAGTATAGGATCAAATGTAAAGGGAACACTGTGGAGAATATGGATACCAATACTAGTGTGTAAATGGTTCAGCCAGGATAACATTTTCTAAAATATGTGAAGAAGTGTTTTTGGCCGCATTTGTTGTCATACTGAATCTCCTCCGTAAAAGAGAGTTTCTTTTGAGTTCTCTGAGTTATCAATGATACATAATAATAAGACAAGAACATTTAATCCAACTCCACAACAACATTCATGTTGGGATTGAAACACCCCTTTCCATTTGGTAGTTAGGTGTGGATAGTAGGTTAGAAAAGGGGGTTTATTACTCCATGTCACACAGCTGGTTCCTGCTTGAAGCTTGCTATGCTTATCCTTAGTGGAGCTAAGGATAAATTATATTTATGTATTTATATTCGCTTGGACAGAAATCTCTACCTTCACCTTTTAACCCCTGAGAGTGACTAGCATCTAATTTCTCCCAACAGTATAGCCCCTGCATCACACAGTAAGGTCATGAGAATGAAGGAAATAATCACAAACTAAATATTCTCTTGATTAAGAAACAAATTCTCCTTTTCAGCACTTTAGAAATTGTATAGAAAGCAGTAAGGAGAATATGCATACTGATCTTAGGGTGTAAGAGGTTAACTAGTTCCAAGATATTTAATATACATGTTCATTATTTTAAAAATCAAATCTTAATTTTCTCACTCCACCAAGATAGTTACCTTCCATTCATTTAACTGCTTGACTCTTTCTTCTCTCTCCTTTTCTATTTGTTCTTCTTTTCTTCTCTTCATTTTCTCTTCCTCCTCCAATTCATCTTCATCATCTTTTAACAAGTCATCTTTCTTTGCCTATTGGAAACCAAAACAAATCTGTTACAAGAAACAAATTAAATGAATACTTAATAGTTTTGTAACCTATGTTTGATTATAGAGTCCAAGACTATCCATCCAGTAGAAAAACAGCTGAAGAAGTCTGGCAGTAAATGACACCAATTAACCCTCATGACTTAATAACTGATTATCTAGTTATTCTCCCTTCTATATTCAATATATTCCAAATAAAATACTTGGGAGAATTTAATGCATATCTACAAAACACTCTCCAGTTGATAAAACTGTTCACTCTCATTGCCTCTCAGTGAGAAAATGTATTGGTATGTTGTGGGAAAATCTTGCAAAACACTCATGAGCATTTTAAAAAAGTTAAAGGTAAAAGTTGTCTCTACTCTAAAACATTCCTTGACAGATGACCTCACTGTCAGTCAACATACAATCAATACATCAGCAGACCCTGCGCTAGGCAATAACTGAAGTCAGCTATGCACCATGTCTGATGAATAACTGGTGTGTCATTACTGACTTAACCAAAGAATTAGGTAAGTCTTTAAGACACTCATGCTAAACGTGAGGAACAGGGTATGCTGCTAAATGGAACAAGTGTGAATGATACATACCTCTTTGTTGTATTTCCATTCTTGGATGGCTTTCTTTTTGCTTTCTTTGAGTATCAAGTATTCGCTGTACCATTCATCATGCTGTCGCACATCATCAATGCTTCTTCCAGGAATCTCTGATCCTGCAGCTCGCATGAAAGCTTCATGGTTCTATAGATAGTCCCATAGTAATTGACTTTGAGAAAGGTTGTGGTTATTCATTGTGATGAATACATGCAAGCAGGGTAAAAGAGGCAACTCATATAAGGCTTCACTGTGACAACACTAAAATTACAGAAGCATGGATTCCCACAGTTAAGAAGAACAAAAACAGGAGAGTCAACCAACTGCCAAATTGTGTCCTTACAACAATTAAAAACCAGCCAATTACAAAAGAACACAATTATTCTTTATAAGCTGATACCAAATAGACTGAAAAAGACTAGAAACAAGAAGTAAAGTTCTTGCATCAAAACTAGAAGTAACTGCACCTTGAGAAAAACCAACAAATCTCCATTAAGAAGAAATTACTTCCTTGTTTTATAAAATCAATGATAATCTAACATAAATTTTTCATTTTATACCTTGTGTTTGCTCTTAAGCTTTAAGAAGAGTTGTTGATCATAGTCATCCCAACCTCCACTGTGTCCACCAGTCTGCGCCAAGAATCTCTGCAATAGGCCAGTGTTAATTACACTTGGGTGGTAAAAACACAGTACAAAGAGACAACTCATGACTACATCAACACCCACTGCATGATTCATAGAAGCTCAATACATATTATGATACTTACAGGTCATATAAACATTTCTAATCCAAAGTACCTCAAATGCTGCAACTACAGGTGGCAGTGAAACTGTAATAGCCCCAGCTGCTTTCTTTACATCAACAGCAGCTGTTGCAGGTGCAGGCAACTGTGACCAAGAATCAAACTTTTTCTCCATTGCTGCTACTTCTTGTAGGCACGTTCTCTCTTCATGCATCAGCTCATCATAGCTGCCAAGAATCACAAAATTGATCAGGACTACATTTATATGAAAAGCTTTTGAAAGAAGACATCTACCACATTTTATTAATTCTATGACCTTTTCCAAAGTCATAAAGGTAATCTGGTTGAAACTGAAACTAAACAGAACCTCAATCGCTCTGACGAAGGGCTAACGCTCGAAACGTCAGCTTTTTTACCCTTTACAGTGGCTAATTTACGTTTTCAACCCAGTTGTTAACACTAAATTACTTGGCATTAGTAGTTGCTAGTAATCTCATATCAAAATCTTGCAGTCGAGTCTTAACTTTCATTTTCCAGAAGTTTCAAACTTAAGTGTCCATACTTTTAAAAACTACCACCCTCTACGTAATACTTGAAATTCTAACTATTGCTAGTACAACTGTAATAGTTATAAATTACAATTAAAAAGTATGTATTACATTTTTCTCTGCTGTTCTTTGAATGTCATCATAGAATTTTCAATTTCCTCCATTATTTCTTTGAGTTTTTCCACAAACTCTGGTGATGGTTTCACATCTTGCAAGTCTCTCTGGAACTTGTTTACATTTGCCCTGATTTTACCCAACTGCTGCTTCAGTTTACTTTCTGTTAATTTAAAAAAATGAAAGCATTCAGGAAAATTCCAGCATCAATAGTATCAATAAGGATGTTTTGAACAAGAGGTAACAGTTGACAGTTGAACCTGTATTAAGTGACACCATATTAAGCAGTCACCCTTTCTTATTAGGGAGTTGCTTTTACGAGTCCAAAGATTTGTTCCTCTCAATTACTAACAGTAATTTTCACTTCTAATAAGGGGTTACTTATATTAAGTGCACCTGGTCACCTCTGATTAAGTCCCAACACCCTCAGTTAGTATTGTCCTCCACTTGTATTGAACAGTCACTTTAAGTAGAACCACTCAAATAAATCTAAGAATTATCTTTATAGGAAAATTTAATCCACTTTGATCTCCCAAAATCAATTGAAAGTTAGTAACATTTTTTAGCAAGTTTTTGTTCATTAAGTAGTCAATTTTAACATAAAATGGCATTTTTATCATATTTCATGATAACCTGTAGAACCTGTATTAAGCAGTCAACCTGTGTTAACCTTTTAACTCCCTTAAGTGACCAAGACAGAATTTCTCCTTTCAATATCACTACAATATCAACCAGATAAGTGACGAGAATCAAGAAAATATCAATTTGGGAATAATTAGTTGATCTGATACTAAATTCTCTGAGCTGATATTATAATAATTGTATGGTTAACAGAAAGGAGAATTAAAAATTTGATCTGGGAGTTAAAGGGTTAACCAGTCACTCCACCATTCCACATGGGTTACTGCTTAATAAAGGTTTGACTGAGTACCAATGTAAACAGGGATGTAAAAGTTTCATTACCATAGACATTTCTCATAGATCTATACTACCCTAAATGTTCTCATACTTTTCTCCAGCCTTTCTTTAGTTATTTATTGTGTCACATGGAGGAAAAAAAGGTATCTGGAATTTATAGCTGTGAAATTTGGATCAACTCAGTAAAATTGTGTAACTGTAGTCTGCTCCAAAATTCACTGACATTATGTTTCTTCTAGATCACATCATCTACTATTTCATTTCCTGAAAATGAATTCATCTAGTAATGAACTTTTTACATCAACATAAGGAAACTTATGCTAGCTATACTCAGTTGAACAATAACTGCTGATTGATTGAATTTGTTATTAAAGGTTCTTATTAATTCACTGTTTATGATTATCATGGTTTATTCTCAAACAGAGGAAGGAATAAAAGTTGAAGGGTTCTCATCTTTTTTTTAATTGCCTTACATCATCATTAAATCGAGTTAGATTGCTTTTTAGATAGTAGCTTATGGGTTCAAGTAAGTGATTTCTACCTCAGGCTAAACAAATTCAGAAGGTTCTAAGTTAAACTGTCTACTTACTCTCTGATTTTCTTTCATTTGTTCCCTTCAAATCCACTTCTTCAAGTTCACAGTAGTCTTTACGAAACTCGCTGCGTCGACTGTAAAGTGGAGTGTTTCTATCCTTTTCCAGGGCAGAAATTCTGACAATTTACAAAAATTTTAATCATAAATAACTAAAAAATATATATACATATATGGTCTTTAAACTAGGAGAAAATAAAACTTTCAAAAAGTAAATCCAATCACATCCAAAGCATCCAATCACAGAGAAATACCAAAAGGAAATCATAACATTCTTAATATTCGAAACCATTAATCATACATAAAAATTTCAATATTATTGTTAATATTTTTACATCGGAGTTCCTCTGTAAAAGTAAAAATTCAATATAGGTAAAAAATTCTTGAAAAAAGGATTACCTCTGCTCAAGCTGTTCCAGTGTTGCAAAAAATTCCGAGTTCTTTTGCTGCTGTGTCCGTGGTTTCCTCGACTTATCAGTATCGCTGCTTCCTTCGGGCTCAGTTCTATTATTCATGGTAAATCTTCATTCGAGAGAACTATTGTTTACAGTCAGAGAGATGACTTAGCAATACCCGCCATTTTGTTCGAACCAATGTCATACATGACGAAACTAATTTTTTAGGTAGGTACGTCATGTATGGGCGCATATTATGTCCTAAATATATATAATGTCCTATACTTTACATACAATACCCTACACACATACAGGGCTATACACAGCTTTATTATATACTCAACAAAATATTGCGTTTCTGATTGGTCAATGATGAATGCATAAGTAGATTATAGAGTGCAATAGAGGTTATAGAGTGCAATACGGAGAAGTTGCCATGGAAACACCGGGGAAGCGCCAAATTTGAACACCAAATTATAAAAAAATGGCTGACAGCCGGTTTGCTTTGTCAAACCAAAACATCGTTGAGCAACTTAAAGAAAATGCGAAAAACAAAAACACGCTGAAAGCTACACAGACCTGGTTAAATGTCTGGCAAACATGGGCGACTCAACGAAAAGTAAACCCAAAAATGGAAGAATACGAGCACGAACAACTCGATAAAATGTTGGAGTAATTTTGTCGAGAATTTAATAAATAAAAAATCGTATGAACCTGCTCGTGCATTTCGTGATTTATGGTCACTCGTGATGTTTTGAAAGTTCTCAAATTGCACTCGCCTACGGCTCGTGCAATTTTGAGAACTTTCAAAACATCACTCGTGCCCATAAATCACGAAATGCACTCGCGTTCATACGATTTCCTATACATACAGGTCTATACACAGCTAAGATATGACTACTGACCAAACTACTCGCTGGCGAATAATGAGCCCACGGAAGAACTACAGCGGCTGCTACCAATCAGACCTAATTTGATCAGCCATAATGGTAAGTTTCGTTAGAGAAATCTTTGATTTGATAATTTTTTTCCCACTCTAAAAGGGCCGATTGCGTATAACAGAGAGATAATGATAATTTTGTTGTCTCCCCTCGTGTCTTTTGCACTCTAAAGGAAGAAAAATGAAATGCAAACTTTTTTAATATGTCGACTCAACTTTACCATGCTGAGTCACGTTCCAAAACTTCCATCGTCTGGCTACCTCAATTTAGCAGCATTTTCATGATGGATGGGGATGTATTTTTTTGAGTCCATTTTAAAAATTAATAGAAAATCGGTGCATGGCTTTCTTTTCTTAGCTACGGTATTATCCAAACTTCAGGTTAGCTTCGTTTGACAACTTTAATCGAAAGTTACATTCCAACAAATGTAGTTACATGTGTGTAATTTGTGTTTCAAAAATCGTTCTCTTTTAGTTCCGTAATCAGTACGATAACGATGTTACAGTTTGGAGCCCCCAGGTAAGTACGTTTAGTAGACCAGGAATGCTTGAAGTTCTGTGGATTTAGCGTCGTTCATTATAGTCGGTTTTTTTAAGAACATTTCCTGCTTTCAAGGCCATTCTAAGGGGTACCATTTCATTATTCTCCTTTCTTATTTCGGTGGACCCTAGTGACCCTGTATTCCATAGTTGTTCAACACTCTAAGGTCAACATATCATACTCCATCGAGTGAACCAAAAGGGTTTTACATGGTGTTGCTCAAGAAATGAGAAAATGATTGAAAAAATTACTGTGACTCTGCTTTCAAATCTATGAACTAAAATTTATTTCAATTTACCCCATAAGTGAGAGAGAAACATAAAAAATAATTGTTTTTGGCACATTATTTAGGCAGCCGAAGAGCACAGTTAAGAAGTTTCCAAACCCTGTCATTCCATTTGCCCTAGTTTTAACCCTTTCACTCCCATGAGTGACCAAGACAGAATTTCTCCTTACAGTATCAACAAGATAAGTTATGGGAAAAAAGAAAAATATCAATTTGGGAATAATTAGTTGATCCAATGCAAAATTCTCTAAACTAACATTACAAGAATTGTATGGTTGACAGTAAGGAGAATTAAAACTTTGAACTGAGCGTTGAAGGGTTTACAGAAACTTCTCAAATGGTTTTCTTCGTCTTTTCAGGGCCGTATACATCAAATTGAATATGCAATGGAAGCTGTGAAGCAGGTATGTAATGTGCATAATTTGCCACATGCTGTTGGCAATGTATGTGGGATAGTGTGTACTGCTTATATGTATTTTAGTATTCAATAAAACTGTAAAAATTGAACAGGCAAATCAGGAAATGTAAGCAGTTGTATAGTGAGGATATAATCATGTGGGTCAAAACTGTATAACTGAACTTTGTAAAGGAGTCTAAAGGAAGTTAAATCACAAAAGTAGCATCATAGGCAAGACAAGCCATTGTCTGTCTCCTTTTTCTCAGTAGTAGAGGATTCAAGTTTTAATTTTTTCTCAAAATCATACTTGAAATTTGGGGTGCAGCTTATTTATGAGGCAGATTATACACAAGTTTTTACAGTATTTATGAGTAGGTCAAAAATTGGACTTCAGTTGGAAGCACTTAGACTTTCTTGTTTGGAAATGTTTCTGTGTTTTCGTCTATACTTGGCTAAAAAATTTCATTTACCATCTTAATTTCCATTATCATACAAACTGTCTTAGTATGTACTATAACCTAAATGACAGTGAATATATGAAAATCATATATGTGAACTGTGGATAAAGATGTGAATATGAAAGTGATCCTCGCAGTTATGAACACTAATTGAGCAGAAAGGTTCCAAATAGTTCACATATATGATTTTCATACATTCACAGTCATTTCTTCGTTACTTCATGGGTTTATTTGAAACCAACATAATGAACAGCTCCCAGTTGGCTTGTTAGCTTAGTTGGTAGAGCATTGCACTGGTATGGCAGAGGTCATGAGTTCAAATCTTGCACAGGCCTGAATTTTTTCAGGCCTTATGTTCACTACTGCTCAAGTAGTGTTCATTAAAGCAAAGATTGCTTTCAATTATTCACATACTATAACCTAATTGGTATTTTTTCTTTGTCAGGGGTCAGCCACAGTAGGACTGAAATCAAAAACTCATGCAATTATTGTTGCATTAAAAGTAAGTTAACTTGGTACTCATATTCTTTTACAATGCATGATGGTTGGCCAAGCTGATGTATATTGTACATACAGTGTTTTTGTTTTGTCCTCAAGGAACTCATTGGTGACCTTCAGCTATTTTGTCAAATATTACATTCTTTTTGTTAAAGAACAACAAATTACACCAGCCTTTAAAGTTTCTATAATACAAATATTCAAAATTTTCCCTCCTATTGTAGCGAGCGGCATCAGAGTTGTCTGCTCACCAGAAAAAGATCTTGCCTATTGACGATCATGTGGCTGTTTCCATAGCAGGCCTGACTGCAGATGCTCGACTCTTAAGGTGAGTTGATTGTCATCTTTTCTAAAATGAACTATAATGGTAATTTAATTTTGTTTAAATTAATGTTGTATTAACTCACTGAAAGTATTTATTATTAATGGTAATGGGACTGAGTGGAGTCCAATTTGGTTTATAATCATATGAGTGATCAGCAAAATTGGATGTGTGATTACAGGTGTCCAATTGCAGTGAACTGTACAATTGCAACTCTACAAAATAATTAGTGACAAATAAAGCAGTTAGTGAACTAATCACATTTTAGGAAATTGTAATGGTTATGATTAAAAATGAAATAGCCTCTCAAACTCTCAGTTAAGTAAGTAAGCAATAAACTCTACAATTAACATAACAATATTGATGGTACCAATTATGTAATGGTAACTACCTCCTGAAGGTAAGAATGAAGTTTCATATTTTGTGAGCAAATTGCTAGGGATAGTAGTGACCTTGGTTAGGTTAGAAACCTAAAGTGAAATTTATCTATAATCAAGAATGACCCTAAAGATGGACTTTTACAAGAGTCTATGCCATAAAATACTATTTTAAATATTTTCAAACAAGTGTATGATTTAGTTACTGCCATTGTTACTGATATCAATCAATATCTCATTTCAGTAAATTTATGAGGAGTGAGTGTCTCAACTCCAAGTATGCATATGACAGACGATTACCTGTCTCAAGACTTGTTTCTGCAGTGGGAGACAGTATCTTTTTCCTTGACGACTATTTTAATTGATAAACAATAAATGATTCCAAATGGAGAAAAAGACTTTTTTTGGCTTGAAAATAAATGAATCCAATTTGTATCCTAATGATGAGATTGCATTTATAAGGATTGAAACTACTCATGAAAAACTTTCATCAAAATAATTGAGGTCTTATGCATCTTTTAGTTGTAAAAGGGCTGACATTGATTACTACTCTTTGGCTGCTTGAATGCGTTTCTTTCTGTTTGATTTTAAAAACGGTTTACAAACATGATAACTTTGTGCTTTATCAAAAATATTCTTGACCAAAAAAAAACAGAGATGCAAATACCAACACAGCGATATGGCAGAAGACCATATGGAGTTGGTCTTCTTGTGGCAGGATATGATGTGAGTAGTTAGTAAAAATAAGGACTTGAATTTAGAACCTCTGCCTTGAGTGATTCTAGCTCTCTTTCCTCTCAGCTATGCTGCTTCTTGCTGGATGATTGATGCACTATTTCAAAAACAAGTGCAAGTGATTCTTCAAGGTTTCCAAACAAGAGAAAATTAGGCCTTATACATTTATTCCTTTTTTTGATTGTTTGGAAACCCTGAAACAGAATGCATTAGTTTTTTACATAGCTTCTCAATCATGCCTCAGTAATAAAGAAAAATGGAGGTATTCTCAAATTTTTCACATCTTGTAGGCAACTTTCTTGGTGTCTTTGTTTTAAGTACTTAAATACTTTTTATTGATATTCAGTTTAAGAAATGAGTGAACTAGAGTTTGATGCTTTATCAAACTCAAGGTTTTGATGTTGCTTAAAACTCATGATGGTTTTGATATTGCATAAAACTCATGGATGACACCTCATTCCAGTGTTTCACTGGGGTTTCAAACCTGAAACAATTTGCATCTTTTTGTGAGATGATTATCCTGTGAATAAATAATGAGTTTGAGAAATTAATTTCTCAAGTTAGGGAAAAATGGGAACTTCATTGACAAATCAAATGAAAAATGTCATCGGTACATTCAAGTGGCATTGTGTGAGATAGGTTTATTATTTTGTATTTTCAGTTTGATCATGATAAATGATCCAGTAGTTCATGATTTTTGTTGTTAATATGTGCAGGATATGGGTCCACATATTTACCAGACATGTCCTTCAGCTAATTACTTTGATTGTAAAGCAATGGCTATTGGTGCTAGGTCTCAGGTAAGTTATAACTCTTCTTAAACAAATAAAGAATATCTGTCCTTCTGATGTCAAGTGTGGCATGAGGTATGATTCTGTGTTGATTCTTTGCACCTTTCGTGAATGAGGCTGCTAAATCTTGTATGAAGGAAAAAGATAAAAGTCCAAAAAACACAGAAAATTTCTGAAAAAGCAATTGAACTTGTTCAAAAAGAACAACCTTAGTCTTGAGTAACATCATGTAGATAGGCCTGAAAACTCATCAAGGTCAGTTAGAAATTACCCAGGCATGGAAGTTGTGTCATATTTACATCAAATTCACTGCAAATTTAATATTGGACAAAATGTTAAATATTTTATTGATATCGGCGAAGTTGTCCAGGTATGTGATAACAAGGATAAGTGTGACTCGACTGAATCTGATTTCTCTTTTGCTAGTATCTTCCTAACAGTTTTCGTCGAGCAGCTGAAAGTTTTGAGACTATCTTTCTTTATCTGGGCATGTTTATTTAGGACAAATTATTCTTAAAAATTTTGCCAAAAAAAATTGTTAGTGAAGGTTCACAGTTTCTTAATATCTTTATAGTCTGCAAGAACATACCTTGAGAGACACCTGGATGAATTTCCAGATTGTAAGTACACCATACCTAATTGTGTTTATGATTATAATTAAAGAAAAATTTCTTTTAGTCCTAAATTATATTTACTTTGATTTTAAGAAAGCAGATCACCAGGTTCTTAATTACAACTGTGTGAGTTTCTGTGACAACAAAAAACTGTCCCTTTTGTTATTTCTGAGCATTATTCATGATAATGTGCTTTTATTTCCTTCCTTGCCAAGGTGAACCTGAAGAGCTTATCAAACATGGCTTAAGAGCACTAAGAGAGACTCTTCCAAATGAACAAGAACTGACAATAAAGGTATAGTGAAATCTAGAGGAGCTATCCAAGCTCAAGATAAAAAAAAAAATAAACAGACAAAGTGATGTGTAAACTGTAATATATTTTGAAGATGGACAATGTAACCCTCAAATTCTGGCCAGCTCTCAAATGCCAGGTCAGAAATAACTTGCTCAAATCCTCATGAGGCTCTCATGTTTTTCTTTGTCTCACAGCCGTTGCATGCGAGTGACTTTATTCTTGTTGATTTTGTTGTAGAACTGTTCCATAAGTGTGGTTGGCAAGGATCAGGATCTGGTGATTTACAGTGATGAAGGTGTAGCTCCTTATGTATCCTTTGATTCAGAATTGGTTTTCTCCTGAATAGTTTGTTTTCTAAGGTTGTGGCTTCAATTGTGTCAGTCTGGAAGAGGGATGTGTTGTGTGACATGTTGTCACTCAATGTCAAGCTTATGTGACATATCAATCACCAAGAGAAAGCTCTGCTTGATAATGCAAGTTGAAATGGCAAAAAAGACACAAGGCTGCATATCTTTTGGGTTTCTTAGTGCAAAACAAAGGAAAGACAGTTTTGTTAGCTGTTATTATAAAGGTTGACATCTTAAAGCTCCATTGCTTGCTTTATGTGCCTGAAACTCACTTTCCCTTGGTTTAATGTCTCTGTTTTATTTATTTTGTCGTAAATGTAATTATCTTTTATAAGTGCAAAGAAATTAAGGTTATGAGCAGTCCAAGTCACTCTGCTTAGTTTGTCAGCATCAGTGTTTTTTTTTTGCTGATTTTTTTTTCTCTGTTCAACAAGCACAACAAACATCACCGAAAAAGGGGACTGCTTTTAGTCTGTTAAAGAAAGAAAAAGATAGACTAAAGGTGGCAAGGAACCCTATGAGAAACCACAGGGCTTTTACACGATGGGCTCCATCTAAAAAAAATATGTGTGCTGAAAAACTAAGACCACTTAGTTGATAAAAGCTAATCATATAGCAAAGGTTACACAAGTCAGGTAGCTCAGTTAGGAACATGACACCTCACTCCTGTTGAACCAAGTGATGAAAATTAAGAAAGCTGATATAAATCATTGAGGACACCATCCAACTTAATGTATATTTGATGTTTCACTGCTTAGAGTATTAGAACAACAAACTAATTATTATCTCGAGGTAACAAAATATGCTTTGAAAGTTACACCAGGAGAGTTAAAAAAATTGTACATGCAAAAACCCTTAACTTGTTACAGTTGGCTGGAATTGATCAAACAAAGAGACGAAGGGGAGCTGAGGTAAGAGTAGCTGCATCACAAAATCTTTTGACGCCTAAGAGTGACCAGCATCTATTTTCTCCTAACAATATTACCCCTGAATCACACATAAAGGTCTTGAGAATAAAAGAAATGATCACTAACTGAAGAGGTTCTTGATTTTTAAACAAATTCTTTTTGTCAGTACCTTATGAAATGTTTGGAGAACAGAATGGAGAATATGCTCACCAATGTTAAGTGTAAAGTGTTAATTGAGAGGAAATGGAAAGAATGGGTCATCCATACTTGAAGAGTTTTCTATCTGCTTGGTGTAGCTGAACCTTAGGGAGATCTTTGTGTCACAAGAAGTGTTTCTAAAAAAGCTGTTCTCTTATGGGACATTAAGATTGAATGTTACTGTATGTATGGCTTGGACCGTGATTCACTTGCCCTCCTCCTGTGAAACAATTTTTGCAAGTGACTTTTTCCATTTAAATATTATGCCAGATGCATGTGACAACAAAGTTACTGTGGAATTAGCATTATCCTAAGAGTGACACTCAACACTTCAACTACCACGAGTGACCAAGGCAAAATTTGTCCTTTTAATATCATGAATACAATATCAAGCAGAAAATAATGAGAATAAAGAAAATATCAATTAGGAGATTATTAGTTGATGCAATTTCAAATTCTCCTGGCAAACATCACAAGAATTGTAGGGCAGACAATAAGGAGAATTACTAATAGGATAGTGGGAATGAAAAGGTTTATAGGTAGCAAGTCATTGTGCTCGGTAAATCCTTGGTACAGAGAATTTTTATACCTTGCTTTACCATAAGAATAAAGTCTGTTCTTCACATGCCTATAATTAGTTCATCTTGTAATCTTTTGTGTGGTTTTTCTTAAAGGCTGCTGGTGATGTTGCTATGGAAGCAGAGTCTCAGGTACTGTAGCCCTCTTTTTCCAAAGTTCTTTCCTTTGTAAGCTATGTTTGTGTCCTCTCATTTATAAATGTGTGTGTATGTATATATATATATAATTATGTATTTTTAATTGTTTGACTACAGGCTTCTGGTGAAGGAGATGCAGGTGATAAACAACCAGAAGGAGAAACAATGGAAGCTGAGGAGAGCTAAGCTTATCTCCTGTTGCACTACAAGCACCGTACAGAGCCAGAAGTTTTCCTCAAATACTATTGCAACCCGTAGTATTGTTTTGTAAAAGTTACAAATAAATCTTCTCTCAAATAATTACATTTTCATAATTATTTGCTGCTACATTTTTTAAAATTATCTTTAAGTTACCTTTTGTCCTTTCCCAGTCATCTGCTTCACAAATATCAAGCTACAGATTGAAAAACAATAATCATAAAAAATAAATGAGAGGGTGTTATTCAAATATGTTATATTCAGCTTCCAACAAAAAGAATATCCCTCACCATCCTTGGTTTTCTATTATTAAACTGCAATCAACAGCCAAGGATGGAAAAATTTTAAACTCTTAGTTTTGGCTATTATTTTTACAAACATTCATACTATTTTCATGCCCTCCTAAATTGTGCACTCTAGTCCTAGAAGTTCCTGTAATTTTAAATAGTTTTTGGTTTGCTTCAACTCTACAAGATAATCATCTTGACCTCTTCAATTCCCACTTGCCTGGTGAGAAAACAGAATAATTCTATTCAAATCTGAGGGTCATAGGTGTGAATTTCAAAGATCATTTATGGTATTTCTATGTAGAGATGATGCAATGTGGAGTGCACTCCCCCCTTTCCCCACCCCCCCTCCCCACAACCGATGTGGGGTAGATTCAATTGCCCCTACCACACTTTTGGAAAGGTACAATTTGCCAGACCCAACCTTGGGCTGAATCTGTAGTTGGCTTTCCTCCAAGAGTTTATCTCCGAGTTGTCAACACTCTTAATTTCAATTTCAACATGAAAACAGTGAACAGGGAGTCAGTCTCCGGAAGTGATGATCCTGAACTCCAGTAAATTACTTTTGTATGTTAAAATTTTGATATTTATGGTTTTGTGTTTACACTGCTTTTACTGCAGTTGAACTCCCACAAAAACATCTAGCTTCACAGGTTGTGTTTGAGAAGTACATCAAGTGATCTTTTAAGAATCTCAATGGAAAACACCTTGAACAGAACACTCGAGTGCTTTAATGGTTTGCACTGAGGAGAATTTTGTAGCTCCCATTGTGCTAGCAAAAAAGACAGGAACCCCAGCTTGTCAGCAGTAGATGCTTTGATATTCCCAGAGTGGGAAATGGTAAACTAAATCTTCTGCTCAGTTAAGTTTGTAAAGCTGTACATGTTAGAGGATATTAATCTTATCATAGGTGACCCTTCAAACTTTACTGGTAGCTTTTAAATTGCATTTACAAGATAATTTTCCTCTGAAAATCTGATCCCAGTGGTACTTTAAAGAATGCAACACCTCCTGAACAAGATTTGAGAAAGCTTTTGGCAATTTCTATTGAAGCAGAATATTTAAGTGTGGCCAGGTATAGAAACTATGATGCAACCTTTAGTTTTAATTGCAAGCCATAGGCCTAAAGGTCACTGTTTCCATGCAAAAATGAAACCACCAAACACTAAGAAATGCCCTATACTAAGCGTAGGTGAAAATTGAAACCAATAATAATTATAGACTTATATTACACAATTATCAATGTAAGAATTTAAGGTACCTAGGGGTCATTTCACATTACACACAAAACTGCTTTTAAAGTATCTAATGACAAACAGGTGTGAAGATTACTGTTTTATTAAGAAATAAATGAAGCTAACTTTTACAATATTTACAAAATTTATAACCTGTTCTGAAATGAAAATCTGAAACTCTACAATAACAATGATAAATCTAACAAATCATAAAAATAATGAAGAACATGTACATCATTTCAATGTTTCCAGAAGTGCATTTTCTGTAACTTTTGATGGTCAAGTTTTGACATTCAATCAGATTCACTTTCTTCCAAGTCTTCTGTCCATTCAACACCTCTATTCTAGAGGGCCTAGAGAAATAGATATTTACAGTTGGCTAGAAAGATTGTTATCCACCATTGCCTTGTATTTAACCTGTCTTAAACAGATCAAATGAAAATTGCAAAATGTCTGGAGATGAGAGCAAACTTCACAAAAAGTTGTAGATTACACTAAACAATTGATCAGAGGTATTTTCACTACAACTCTGCAAGTAAACTATAATCAAATTTTGATGCTTGTCTTCATGTAGCCAAATAATTCATTGAAGTTATAATACGAGTAATATAGTTATATTAATTTATAAACACTAATAATAATCTATTGCTGCAAGTCTTCAGCTGCAAGGTTCGTGACAAAAGAGGATGTTAGACATGGCTGTTTACTGATTTCCATGAACTTGGAGGTTGAGTATTTGTTGTAAACTGCCTGAAAGAATAGAAAAAGATATAACACTGAATTTTATGTTAACTTTGAGTGGTAAACAAACAAATCTTAGAGTTGACTTTCTCAAATAAAAAATGTATCAAGCAGTTGCAAGTAATCACTAAATCAGAGATTGTACCCCTTTGCCCTTTGCCATCCATCAGTGTTCTCCAGATACTTTTCAGGTACCAGCTTAGGGTTAGAAGAAGCCAGAAACAGGCAAAGTTTAAATCAAAATAACACTGGTAAATAGCTATTTTTATTCTTATTGAAAAAGTGGGTGTTTTGGTAAAAATGAAGCCAGTGTAAAATATTGGCTGCTGGGGCACACTGACCCATATAACAAAAAAAAAAAGAAGAAAAAAGCTGGTTTCTCTTGGGGTACTTTCCCATTCATGCATCCATGTCTTACCTTTAGCCTGGCACTTCCATCAAGAGTCTTTGTGATGAGAGAGGCAAGTCTTCTGGCACAAGGCAGCAGTTTACTTTCTGAGTACATGCTGTAATATTCACAAGTGGGTGTCCACTCTGATCCATCATCAGCTTTCATTGCAATGTACAATGCAGCTGCTGCAATCTCAGATGGAAGAAATTTCATGCAGCCGTAGTCCACAAGGGAAAGCTCCATAAAATATTTTGCCATGGTGTGTTTTACTCCATCAACCTAAACAGGTAAAGCTAACTTGATCAACACACACTGAAGACCAAAAATGAGCGAAAGCATTTCTGCAACTCTACAATCTAGTTACACAATGGGAGACCATATTTCATGTACAAATAATTTGTTCTGTTTTCAACATCCACTGCAGAGTGAACAGGAACACCTTAGTATCATTCCACTGTTGTAATGCTGACTTTTTCATTAGGACCCAAGTTCAAATTGCTTTGATCACTTCAGCATTTTTTTAAAATAAAAAATCACCCTGCCATCAGTATGAATATACTCCAGTGTTCCCTGTATATTTCCCAAGGTGCAGACAAGGAGAATTAGTTTAATGATCAATAGCTACTAATTTTAAGTTGGTGATCATTTCCTACATTTTTGTGACCTTACTATGCAATTTGGGGGTGATGTTGTGAGGAGACATGTGATTTGATACGCTTTCAGGGATCAGAGGGGCAAGTCATATCACAAAAAAAGAATTTTGGTCTGACCAACGCAATCTATTTTTCATTTTAGGACAAGTCTGAGGGTTACAGAGGAAGGTTCATCATACCATCTATGAATGATATCCTAATGAAGAGGATCCTTAATGTAACATTTACCCAATTGCCATCATAAACTTAAAAATTACTCACCTCCCCAGCTTTGGAGTTTCTTCGCAAGAAATGAAGACATAGAGGCTTCCCAACACTGAACTCAAGTTGCTTGAAAATAACACCCTCCATTTTCCTTATCTGACCCTTTTTGTATGTGTTATCTGTGATATAAACAAAGTCGCTAATCTCTGGACAGTACATCTCCTCGTACTTGCAGGCCAGAAGCATAGCACTAACACCAATTAATTGAAGTTCTTCCTTTGTGGGATCATAGATCTACAAGAAAAAAATAGATTTAAGAGGTCAGACCAATACTTCAAGAAATATGTACAGATACACTGTTCAGTGCTTATAACTGTGCAAAGTTGCGCTTTTATATCAGGTCCATAGTGACAAGAAAAGCCAGTTGCATCTATTATTTGCTGGAAATTGCATCTCTCATTTCTAGCCACTGTTGGTTTTCTTTGTTGACTGTTAAATCAACAAATATTACAAGAAAACTTAGAGCTGATTTCTGATGCAAAGGAAGGATTATAGGCAATAAAAGTAATAAAAGTTTGCTGAAAGGATTTTGGTTGACAAGTAAAAGATGATTCAAACTCACCGACAAAAATCTGTCCAAGATGGAGACAGTGATGTAAAGAGTTTCTTGCAACAGGCGGAAGCGATTGTGAACCTGGATAAGCCAGTCAACGAGGATGGCTCGCATTTTATCGGTTACTATTGACCTCTGGCTCATATATCTTGGGTTGACGTGGAATTTACGCTGAAAATTCAAAGGACAAAGTCAGACAAGAATTACCCGTTTACCTTGAAAAAAACCACACAACTTCAAGAAATCTTTCACTGCTAGCTACTTGAATATTCAGTGAAAGACGTTCTTTAATTAGACAAAGAACACAAAAGCAAGGGAAAATTAAAATGGCGTCTTCCTTACCTCCAATTGATGCATGTACTGGTAGATTTCTTGAGCGTATTCAGCGCAGAGTTGTGGATTCGAGTGGTCATCCTTATCGATATCTATCACATCTGAAGGTTTCGTTGCGAACATACAAGACTCTAGCGCTTCACTGACAACACCCATATCAATCGTCTTTTTCTGTTGTTTAGTTTCATTGTCTTTTGCTTGCTTCGAGAGTAAACCACTTGTTCCTTCGGTTCTGTGTAAAGTTCTTTTGGGTTTAGCGCCAACGGCAAGGTTCCCAGCGGTCTAAAAGAAGGACAAATGCCCAATTACCTTTTTAAACCATCAGAGAATTAGATGAACCAAATTTAAAAGAACACTTACCTTGCTCGTGAGTGCTGTTGGTTTGTTTCCCAAGTCACCCAGAGCTGCACGAGGTCTCGTGTTCTTGGAAATTTTGGCTTTCCCAGCGAGTAAATTCTCGTTCTCTTGGTCAAGGCGGATTACCTGTATGAAAGAAGAGATTTAATGAAAGGTACTCTAAGAAGTGAGCTGTTCTACAGAAGTGATTCACTACGAATTCAATACTAAGAAGCAACGACATTCACAAAGACCAAAACTTTTACTCACATTCATTCGTCCAACGGCTGCCATCTTCGATGAGAATTCAAAAACTGCAAATTAGCTTATTAAAAAATTAAAACTTGAGCGAAAGCAATGATACAGTAGAATAGGGCTCGTTCCAAATGACTATCACTACTTCAACCTTGCAGAAGCGTTTTAGAACTGATGATCAGTTCTTTGTAGACAGCAGTATTTGAAATACCCACCCTATCATCTGATTGGTTGATTGGGTATTCAGGAATTTCTATCACGTACGTCACAATTTCCGTGTGAGACGCGACCATTTATCGGCATGGCATCGTGCAAGAGTCGTTTCTCGTCGGAAGGGTATTCGGCGTAAAGCTAGACGTGGCAAATGCAAGGACACAATGTCGTTTTTCGCGGATTGCTCCGTTGTCTTTTGTTCACAATTCTTCTTCTTCGGTATGGGTTGGATGTTCTTCATGAGGAGACTATTTAGAAACTATGAAGTACACCACACGGCCGTTCAGCTGGTCTTCTCATTAACTTTCGCTCTCTCGTGCACCATGTTTGAGCTCGTAATTTTCGAGATTCTTGGTATTCTGGACAAGAGTTCAAGATTCTTTCACTGGAAACTCGGGCTTTACTCCATGTTATTTACCTTAATTTTTCTCCTGCCCTTCTACATATCTTATTTCCTAGTAAGGACGATTCGATTTGTCCACAGGAGGAGAATTGTGGTTCTACTCGCGGGTACATTTTGGCTTGCCTTTTTGTACATGTTTTGGAAAATTGGAAATCCGTTCCCAATTTTAAGTTCTAAGCACGGAATATTCTCGATCGAGCAGGGAATCAGCCGAGTGGGGGTGATCGGGGTCACTATGATGGCCATATTGTCTGGATTTGGTGCAGTTAATTGCCCTTACACCTACATGACCTACTTCATGAGACACGTGACCGATGCGGATATTCAAAATCTAGAAAGAAGACAGTTCCAAACAATGGATATAATTCTCAGTAAGAAAAAAAGGATTGCTCTGGCAAAGAGGGAAAGCCAGCGTTTTGCTGCATCCACACAGCAAAAGACAGGTATGGTGCTTTTATATCAGAGTTAACCCACCCCTCCCCCCTCCTCCTCAGTCAGAGAAGCATGTCTTTGTTGAATGGGAAGGGTAAAGGCAGAGAATTGCTCTGAGAAAGGCATCTAGCAATGCAGTATACATTACAACAATATCTCTGGTGTTAAGAGGTAATCTACTATCTTTAGAAATATTAAATCAGTCAGGGATCAAACAAGCTAATTTAATGTGCCTTGTTACCTTGCCATTTAAATAATGCTCTGAGGGTTGTGACATATATAGCAGGATAAATTTGAACTGTTCTTTTTTTTTAAGAATTTCCAAACAGTTTACTGTACCTGTGTAAATTTTTACTAGAAGACTAAAGGATTATTGTCCTGTGTTTCGCATTATTTTTTATCAGGAATTTGGAGCATGTTCAGTAGTATGACATGGAGTGGTGGCCCTGACACCAGTTATCTCCAAAAAGAAGTAGATGCTCTGGAAGAACTTAGTCGACAATTGTTCCTGGAAATTGTGGATCTGCATAATACCAAAGAGAGAATGGAATTATCAAAGACATTGCAAGGAAAATACTTTGACTTAGTTGGGCATATATTCTCTGGGTATTGTATTTGGAAAATTTTCATCTCAACAGTAAACATTGTGTTTGATCGTGTTGGCAAGACTGATCCTGTCACGCGTGGTATTGAAATAACTGTCAATTATCTTGGATGGAAATTTGATGTGTTATTCTGGTCACAGCATATCTCATTCTTCTTGATTGGAATCTTAATTGTGACATCAATAAGAGGTCTCCTCATAACACTGACAAAGTTTTTCAATGCAATGGCGAGTAGTAAATCTTCCAATATTATTGTTCTCTTTTTGGCTGAAATCATGGGTATGTACTTTGTTTCGTCTGTCTTGTTAATGAGGATGAACATGCCTGGTAAATACCGGGAGATTATTACAGAAGTACTTGGTGAACTTCAATTCAATTTTTATCATCGCTGGTTTGATGTGATTTTCCTCATAAGTGCTCTTTCAAGTATTGGATTTCTCTACCTTGCCCATAAACAAGCCCCTGAAAAACATATGTATGATAATTCCTTTTAGACCTTTGACCATTTAGGGTTTGATATTAGTTATCAGTGATCACTTCTTGTGTCAATCAAAATATAAACAGTCTTGATATAGAGCAACTTTGCTTGAATAGGCAGTTATAATCAGGATCAATCTTGGGCAATGTTAGTCAAATTTTGTATTGATCTAAGAAATTGATCAAGTTAAGATTCTACCAAGTAAAGAGTTGAAACAACATGAACAAATCAGTTCATCAGGATATACTTCAGATTAGTACTTCTGTGTATTTGATAATAAACAACATATTTTGTTTGAAGAATTTTGCATTCTGCATTTATTTGAGGGCCATAGACTTTGATGCTTTTTTCAGATGGGGGGGGGGGGGGGGAGTTAGGGAATTTAAGTGCAGCACTTATTTGCAGGTACTGGATACTTTAGGCTTAATTTCCAACGCTTTCTTGTGTCCAGTCTTTGCTCCCCCCCTTGAAGAGAGGGTTTGAGGGAAGGAGCAGACGCTCATATTCCTGAACAGTGGCTGGTAATCAAGCCTATGGGCACTTGAACATTAGTCATATTCCCCAAACAAACCTTGGTTGAAATAGAGCACTTATGCAAGGCTATACTAAGTGTTATTCTTGCTCTCATGGGCAACAATTGTTAAGGGGTGATGCTTAATTAAGGTCATACTTACTTCAGTACATAAGTTATTTTGAAAGATAAATGATACCTTTCTACATAAATCCAATTTATCCAATGCGCAGTCATTAAATCTTCCAATCTCAGGACATTCTCAAACCTGTACCACTCAAATTTGCTAAAATCAGATCAAACTCAGGTGTTAAACCCTTTAGATGACACTTTCAGTTAAGTTGAAACATTAATTATTCTACCTTTGCAATGATTAGCCTCACCCAGACAAACACATCACACTTGCCCTCTGGAACTGTTGTTTTCCTTTATTCATATAAACACTTGTGTATGAAAAATAGCTTCCATATTCATGACAACTTAAAAAATTATATTTACCAGAGGGAATTATGAAATTTAAATGAAGATACCTCTCAACACACACTTTTTATTACAAGCTTAAGCTTTACAAAAAATGAAGATCCTAAAATATTTTTCAAGTCTAGAATTAGTCTAAGAAGACACAAGTTGATATTACTTTTCAACAGAAACAATGGTAAAAGAATTGCTAATCCCATTAAATGAAAAAAATAAAGGATATCATGGTTGGTGACATGGGATTAACACACAGCTTACAGTAATATTAAAAGATACATTTTAAGGCCTAGACTAATAACTTGTTTTCCTATGAAGTATAAAGTAATATTCTTTCAATATATTTGAGTTTAGTACAACTTAAAGTTCTCCCACCTTAAACCTTTAAGCCCTAAGAGTGACCAGCACCTAATTTCTCCCAACAATAATTCTGCGGAATCATTAATCAAGATCATGAAAATAAGGAAATAATAGCCAACCTAAAAGGCTCTGATTGTTAAACAATTCTCCTTATCAGTACCAAAGCAAATGTGAAGAGAAGAGTTTGGAGAATATGGATACTGATGTTATTGTGTGAAGGGTTAATGATTCTTCATTTACAAAGTGTTGGATGTACAAAGAACTTAACATTGACATTCTCACTTAAATCTATTGCTGCCTAATATTCAAACTTTAAGATTTCACCCAATTAAGCAATGTTAACAGAACAACCATCTATTATGGGCATCCTGTTTACAGAAATATATTTTCCATAGTATAAAAATAGTTCTTGTAGTAAATCATTCACATGACCTACAAAAGAATGACTAGTGCATCAATTTTCCATGATTAACTTTGAACTTCGTTACCATGAAATTGCCAGGATCACAGATAAAAGGATTTGATTTTGGTTAAAATAGTTACTGCAGATGATTAAAAATGTTAAACTTATTTACCTCCAATATTACTTAAATTACACTCAAGCCAGAAAAAATGTTGCTGATTAACAGTGAAAGGCCCGAAAGGACCTAAGGTAGGAGAAAGACAATTACTGTGTGCCACAGATCAAAACATACAACTACTTTCTATCACAGACAAACCCATGAGAGGTTCCAGTGGCTACAGCAAAGGTCTAAAAAGATTTGCTTAGCCTTTTAATCTGGCAAATAAGAATTTCAAATAGTCATCAGTCCTACTTATAACTGCAATAGCAACATGATCCAATCACTAACACAAGAGCAACTTAAACTTATTTACTTTCAACGACCATTTTACATTTCTTTTGCACCCTCCTACACCTCCTTCCTTTCAGAAACTTTTCCTGTGAACCTGTTAATATTCTGTAGAGCCTGTCTTTATCTATAGGGCACCTAGAAAAGCTTCCTGCTCCTAAAGTATCTCTTAAGCTCACAACATACGTGTGATCAAGTTTTTTAATAGATAAGCAAGGTTATAGTTGAGAGAAGTAAGATGTAACTTTCTTCTCTTCACCCAGTAACATCCAACTAACAACCAATTACTTATCACTAATTTAGACTTCTGCTTCTGCATCTCAACTTCTTAGGTGCTTTAAGTCAAATGTTATCCACGTGTATAAAAAAAAGGCTCATTAAATTTAAATTTAAGTCCTTATAGTTACAAAAACTGTTACTAACTTTGTGGCATTGATAAGAAATTGTCAAATTTGGAGTTAAATTCTAAATTGACTCCATGTCTTGAGGGAAAAAAAAAGAGCAAAAGTACTCCTTGATAAGATAAACTATTTGGGCTGTCCAAATCAATAGCTCTAAAGAAAATCATATGATAAATTCATGTTAAACTTCTGTCATTTTTGTCTATCACTTAAATTACATCTCTAGCTGAAGTGGAAAATAAATCAGATGGATATTTCACAGATGTCTAACAATAAACTTGATATATATTGTTGCCTAGGTATTATCATTCCCATATCAATATTGCATTTATTACCTACTTGTTCATGAGCTAATTAAAGGCGACTGTTTCACCATAGAACTTCAAAGATAAATAAAAATTGAATGCTTTCTTTACAAATTTATTTTTCTTACCAAAACTAACTTTAGAAACTTTCCTCATCAAATAAAAAAAAAAAGAAAAAGAAAATTGAAACACAAAACTAATTTCATCAAAATTCTGGGTAGAAGTGAAATGAGATGCTTCATGGAGTTATTATTACAACTTTTGTTACTGAGAAAGGAAAGATTGACATCGACAATCAAAGCATTTCTCATTCTGACAGATATGGTTTCATTACCAAAAGGAGTTATATTGCAAGAAGGTAGCATCAGTTTCCATCTGGTAAAAATGATTGGTGAAACTGTTCTAAGGTCTTGTATATTTTGTGGAATGTTGGTCGTTGATTTGGAGTGATGTCCCAGCAATCTTTCATCACATCGTAAACTCCAACAGGGCATCCATCGGGGCATTCCATGCGATACCCACTTTCAATTTTAACCATTACATTGTCTATGTGCTGAGAAATATGAATAAATACACAACTTAAATCCTTGTCCAAAAGTTTTAATGGCATTTCTTACACAACCAAATATCAGCCAGTTAATTATCAATGATAATCATGTTTCATTTAACTTACTCAATACCAGGAACAGGCAGTGTCCAGTGCGACAAAGAAACAATGTAGTAATTAATAAAAGCTTGCATCACTTACCACTCTGGGGTATGGAGTTCTGCCAAAAGAAAACAGTTCCCACAGTAAGATACCATAACTCCACACGTCAGACTGCGTTGAAAACCTCTGCAAATAAACACAGGAATTAATGCACTAATAAGAGTTTTGTTACAACCATGCCTCTTGGTCAGTTTCATGCCCAAGTAACTTCTTTGAGGGATTTTCAATAACAATCAATGGTCAATTATGGCATGAGATATTTGTTGGTGATAGAGAATATTTCATTGGTGATCATTTCCTTTATTCTCATGACCTTACTGTGTGATGCAGGGGTTATACTGTTGGGAGATATTAGATGCTAGTCACTCTCAGGGGTTTAAGGGGTTAACCCTTCAACCCCTAAGAGTGACTGGCTTATAATTTCTCCTCACAGTATCACCCTAAAGTTAAATGTAAAGGTCATGAGAGTAACAGAAATGATCACCAGTTTAAGAAGTTCCTGATTGTCAAAGAAATTCTCCTTGTCATTACCATAAGAAATTTAAAAAGATCACTGAGGAGAATGTGAATACTGATGTCAAGGTATGTAAAGGGCTAATCAAAACCTTTAACCATGGAGTCATTTCATTCTTTTTCATTTGAGCTAAGCAAGCAGTGTAAATAACAGTCGATGTTTTATCAATCAGTTTCTAGGCTTATTGGAGCACTTAACATAAGTTGAACATACCCCATGTTTGATGGCCTCAGGTGCTGTCCACTTGATAGGGAACTTTCCTCCTTCTAAATTAAAGTTGGCTTCTCGTGCAAGTCCAAAATCTGACACCTGCCATGATAAAGACAATCATTGATACACTTAAATTGAATTTCATTTCAGACAACGAATATCAAATGTTGTAATCTTTTAATTAGTCTGGCAACTAGTTTGAAATAATGCTGTTCCTCTTAATGTCAGCCAACACCATAGCCAAAAGCAAAAGACATACCTTTGCTGTTCCATCCTCATGTATGAGAACATTCCTTGCAGCCAGGTCCCTAAGGATAAATTATA